>NC_140988.1:332231285-332462199 GCF_052327205.1 Somniosus microcephalus
ATGTTTTTCCCTCAAACATTCTCCACAATATTAATCCCTGCTCTTATCACGAGGAGTGTTGAATTATTTTAGGTACTTCGTAATTAATAGCGGGAAGCAAACTTCATTGTACTCACAATTTTTAATCTGCTATTTCAAACATTCAAACCAAATCGAATTGTACATTATCGGAGTATTTTTCTGTGTCTTTCTCAATAAACGAAGAGTGGTTTCTTCTAAAGTAGCTTCCTGCAATTTTTAACAATCATTACATAACTCTTGTTTCCATTAACACTCAATTAACCCGTGGTTGTAAAGCTCCCTCTACACTGTCCCGTCAAACACTCCCAGGGCAGGAGTGGGCCCTTAATGAATGCAGCCATGTGCTTGCCTGATGTGCCTCCCATAGTTGAATAGCCCTTAATGTGTGCAGCTAACAGGAAGATGTGATTGCACTAGAGAGGGTACAGAGGAGATGTACAAGGATGTTCCCGGGAGTAGAGAATCTTAGCTATGAGGAAAGATTTGTTAGGCTGGGTCTGTTTTCCTTGGAACAGAGGAGTCTGAGGGGAGATCTTACTGAGGTGTATAAAATTATGAGGGGCCTAGATAAAGTGGATAGAAAGGACCTATTTCCCTTAGCAGAGGGGTCAAAAACCAGGGGGCACAGATTTAAAGTAACTGGTGGAGGGTTTAGAAGGGATTTGAGGGGAAATTTCTTCACCCAGAGGGTGGTGGGGGTCTGGAACTCACTGCCTGAAAGGGTGGGAGAGGCAGAAACTCTCACCACATTTACAAAGTACTTGGATGTGCGCTTGAAGTGCCGTAACCTGCAGGACTATGAACCAAGAGCTGGGACGTGGGATTAGGCTGGATTGCTCTTTGTTGGCCGGCACGGACACGATGGGCCGAAATGGCCTCCTTCCGTGCTGCAACTTTCTATTGGCAAACTGTAACTAGTGGGGTACCACAGGGATCAGTGCTGGGGCCTCAACTATTTACAATCTACATTAATGACTTGGATGAAGGGACCGAGTGTGCTGTAGCCAAATTTGCTGACGATACAAAGATAGGTGGGAAAGCAAGTTGTGAGGAGGACACAAAGTCTGCAAAGGGGTATAGATAGGTGAAGTGAGTGGGCAGGAATTTGGCAAATGGAGTATAATGTGGGGTTATCCACTTTGGGAGGAAGAATAGAAAAGCAAAATATTATTTAAATGGAGAGACTACAGAAGGATCTGGGTGTCCTCGTACACGAAACACAAAAAGTTAGCAAGTAATTAGGAAGGCAAATGGAATGTTGGCCTTTATTGCTAGGGGATGGAGTATAAAAGTAGGGAATGTGGTGTATGTAACCTGTTCCACCTTAAGAGAACTTAAGACTGTTCCACCTTAAGAGATGTACTACTTTCTCTGGCTGCTGTATACGTAATACCGGTGGTGACCACCGGTATATAAGTACTGTGTAGTGATATTGTATTTAGTATAGTCCTGACCTCCAACTAGTAAAGACCTGTTGAACTTTATTCTTGTAGTCTGTGTCAGTAATTAACCTTAATACAACTGGAACACACAGACTTAACAGGGAAGTCTCGCTACAACTGTACAGGGTGTTGGCGAGACCACACCAGGAGTACTGCATACAGTTTTGGTCACCTTATTTAAGGAGGGATATACTTGCATTGGAGGCTGTTCAGAGAAGGTTCCCTAGGCTGATTCCCAAGTTGAAAGGATTGTCTTATGAGGAAAGGTCGAGCAGGTTGGGCCTATACTCATAGGAGTTTAGAAGAATGAGAGGTGATCCTATTGAAACATACAAGATTCTGAGGGGGCTTGACACGGTAGATGCTGAGAGTTATTTTCCCCTCATGGGTCAATCTAGAACTAGGGGGCATAGTTTCAGGATAAGGGGTCGCCCATTTAAGATGAAGATGAGGAGGAATTTCTTCTCTCAGAGGATCGTGAATCTTTGGAATTTTCTACCCCGGAGAGCTGTGGAGGCTGAGTCAGTGAATATATTCATAGAAACATAGAAGATAGGAGCAGGAGTAGGCCATTCGGCCCCTCGAGCCCGCTCCGCCATTTAATGAGATCATGGCTGATCATCCAAATTCAGTACCCTGTCCCTGCCTTCTCCCCATATTCCTTGATCCCTTTAGCCTTAAGAAATATATCGAACTCCTTCTTGAATATATTTAATGAATTGGCCTCAACTGCCTTTTGTGGTAGAGAATTCCACAAGTTCACCACTCTCTGGGTGAAGAAATTCCTCCTCATCTCTGTCCTAATTGGCTTACCCCTTATCCTTAGACTGTGACCCCTGGTTCTGGACTCCCCCGCCATCGGGAACATCCTTCCTGCACCTAGTCTGTCCAGTCCTGTTAGAATTGTATAAGTTTCAATGAGATCCCCTCTCATTCTTCTAAACTCCAGCGAATATAAGCCCAATCGAACCAATCTCTCCTCATGCGTCATTCCTGCCATCCCAGGTATCAGTCTGGTGAATCTTCGCTGCACTCCCTCCATGGCAAGAACATCCTTCCTCAGATAAGACGACCAAAACTGCACACAATACTCAAGGTGTGGTCTCACCAAGGCCCTGTACAACTGCAGTAAGACATTCTTGCTCCTGTACTCGAATCCTCTCGCTATGAAGACCAACATACCATTTGCCTTCTTAACTGCCTTTCAAGGCTGAGATAGGCAGAAACTTGAGCTACAGGGGAGTCAAGGGTTATGGGGAACAGTGGCGGCCATTTTAAGAGATATCCATCCGCGGCAGCTATTTTAAGAATTATCCATCTGCCTGGCCATTTTTAGAGATATCTATCTGTGGTGGCCAGTTTAAATGACATCTACTCGTAGCAGCGATTTCACAGCACCGGTTAGATAGGGAGTAAAGCTCCCTCTACACTGTCCAATTCAACACTCCCAGGGCAGGTCCAGCACGGGTTAGATACAGAGTAAAGCTCCCTCCACACTGTCCCATCAAACACTCCCATGGCAGGTACAGCACGGGTTAGATACAGAGTAAAGCTCCCTCTACACTGTCCCATTAAACACTCCCAGGGCAGGTCCAGCACGGGTTAGATACAGAGTAAAGCTCCCTCTACACTTTCCCGTCAAACACTCCCATGGCAGGTACAGCACGGGTTAGATTCAGAGTAAAGCTCCCTCTACACTGTCCCATCAAACACTCCCAGGGCAGGTACAGCATGGGTTAGATACAGAGTAAAGCTCCCTCTACACTTTCCCGTCAAACAGTCCCAGGGCAGGTACAGCATAGGTTAGATACAGAGTAAAGCTCCCTCCACACTGTCCAATTCAACACTCCCAGGGCAGGTCCAGCACAGGTTAGATACAGAGTAAAGCTCCCTCCACACTGTCCCGTCAAACACTCCCATGGCAGGTACAGCACGGGTTAGATACAGAGTAAAGCTCCATTATTCAAGAAGGGTAGCAGGGATAAACCAGGGAATTACAGGCCAGTGAGCCTAACATCTGTGGTAGGGAAATTATTGGAAAAAATTCTGAGGGACAAAATTAGTCTCCACTTGGAGAGGCAAGGATTAATCGGGGATAGTCAGCATGGCTTTGTCAAGGGTAAATCATGTCTGACAAATCTGATTGAATTTTTCAAGGGGGTGACTAGGGGGGTGGATGAGGGAAATGCTGTGGATGTGGTTTACATGGACTTCAGTAAAGCTTTTGACAAAGTCCCGCATAGGAGACTGGTCAAGAAGGTAAGAGCCCATGGGATCCAGGGTGCCTTGGCGCGTTGGATCCTAAACTGGCTGAGTGGCAGGAGGCAGAGGGTGATGGTCGAAGGTTGCTTTTGTGACTGGAAGCCTGTGTCCAGTGGGGTACCTCAGGGATCGGTGCTGGGTCCCTTGTTGTTTGTGATCTACATAAATGATTTGGATGAGAATGTAAAAGGTATGATCAGTAAGTTCGCAGATGACACGAAAATTGGTGGGGTGGTAAATTGTGAGGAGGAAAGCCTCAGGCTACAGGACGATATAAACGGGTTGGTCAGATGGGCGGAAAAGTGGCAAATGGAATTTAACCCTGAAAAGTGCGAGGTGATGCATTTTGGACGGACAAATAAGGCAAGGGAATACACAATGAGTGGTAGGACCCTAGGAAGTACAGAGGGTCAGAGGGACCTTGGTGTACATGTACATAGATCCCTGAAGACAGCGGAACAGGTAGATAAGGTGGTTAAAAAGGCATACGGGATACTTGCCTTCATTAGCCGAGGCATAGAATATAAGAGCAGGGGGGTTATGATGGAGCTGTACAAAACGCTGGTGAGGCCACAGCTGGAGTACTGTGTGCAGTTCTGGTCGCCTCACTATAGGAAGGATGTGATTGCTTTGGAGAGGGTGCAGAGAAGATTCACCAGGATGTTACCTGGGATGGAGCGCCTCAGCTATGAAGAGAGGCTGGACAGGCTGGGGTTGTTTTCCTTGGAGCAAAGAAGGCTGAGGGGGGACCTGATTGAGGTGTACAAAATGATGAGGGGCATAGATAGGGTAGATAAAGAGGAACTTTTCCCCTTAGTAGGGGGGTCAATAACAAGGGGGCATAGATTCAGGGTAAGGGGCAGAAGATTTAGAGGGGATTTGAGGAGGAACTTTTTCACCCAGAGGGTGGTTGGAATGTGGAACTCAATGCCTGAAAGGGTGGTAGAGGCAGGAACCCTCACAACATTCAAGAAGCATTTGGATGAGCACTTGAAATGCCATTGCATACAAGGCTATGGACCAAATGCTGGAAAATGGGATTAGACTGGACAGGGATGGATGGGCGGCGCAGACACGATGGGCCGAAGGGCCTCTTTCTGTGCTGTAAAACTCTATGACTATGACTCTATGACAGAGTAAATTTCTCTCTACACTGTCCCATCAATCACTCTTAGGGTAGCTGCAGCAGCAGTTAGATACAGAGTAAAGCTCCCTCTACACCGCCCCATGAAACACTCACAGGTCAGATACATCACTGTTTAGATACAGATTAAAGATATTTCCACACAGTCGAATCACACACTCCCAGCATAGTAACAGCACGGATTGTGTTTAAAGTTCCCTCACACTATTTATGAAATAATGTTCACAGTTATAGTGAGGGGGTCTGTCGGACTCTGGTTTGTACACCTGCTGCTGTGGAACAGAAACTCCCTTCAGTGAGTCCAGTGAGCCGAAAGGAATTGCTGTTGTTTCCCCACTGAACTCATTGTAAATCTGCTTTATCAAAACGTGCCTGGATCTCCTGGTATATTTCAATACTGAACCTCAGTGATTGTAGATTAAATAATAAAGTGTTACCGTGATTTGATTTAAATGGAGAGGAGGGGCTCACATGTGGACGAATGTTGGTCTGCAGATATCTGGGTTCACCTTAGAAAAATGCAGCAAATAAAAGACAATTAAAGTCTGTTCTGGGTATTCTTACTGAGATTTGAATGAATTTTAAGCCGTGAGACTCACTGTCTGTATACACAGGAGTGAAGGATTACATCAAACAAAGATAATGGCCCTGAAATCATGGTCTCCGTAACCACGACTTAGGCCTTGGTAGAGGCCCCGCAAGTTCCGTGTTTCCGTCTGCGCTGTGTATGCACTGAATCCCCGGACTTGCTACAGAATCGATAGAGTAAAGCTCTCTTTAAACCAGCCCATCAAAAACACACAGGGTAGGAACAACACGGGTTAGATGCAGAGTAAAGCTCCCACATCACTGCATCACCGCTCCAGCTCACTGCGCAGCCTATGAATTTCAGTGCACGGGACCTTACAGATTGCCGCGCACCCACGCACCTTACAGGGAACATTGCTCAGCAGGTCAGGCAGCATCTGTGGAGAGAGAAACAGAGTTACTGTTTCAGGTCGATGACCTTTTATCAGAACAGGAAAATGTTACAGATGGAACAGTTTTTAAGCAAATATAGAGGCAGGGAAAGGGGGGAATGGGAGGAAAGAACAAAAGGGAAGGTCTATGCTGTACCTGCCCTGGGTGTGTTTGGTGGGATTGGGTAGCGGGAGCTTTACTCGTGCTGTACTTGACTTGGGAGAATTTGATGGCACAGTGTAGAGAGAGATTTACCCTGTACCAACATTTGCTGCAAAATGAGAGATTACAAAATGCTGAGGTACAGAGGGATCTGGGTGTCCTCGTACATGAAACACAAAAAGTTAGCATGCAGGAACAGCAAGTAATTAGGAAGGCAAATGGAGTGTTGGCCTTTATTGCAAAGGGAATGGAGTATAAAAGTAGGGAAGTCCTGTTACAACTATACGGGGCATTGGTGAGAACACAACTGGAATACTGCGTACAGTTTTGGTCTCCTTATTTAAGAGAAGGTTCACGAGGTTGATTCCGGAGATGAAGAGGTTGTCTTATGAAGAAAGGTTGAGCCTATACTCATTGGAGTTTAGAAGAATGAGAGGGGATCAACATCAGTAGAGATACATACAGTAATGCAGGGCGCTGGGGGAGAGGGGTTACTGAGTGACTGTGTGAGGGAGCTGGATTAACATCAGTAGAGATACAGTCAGTAACACAGGGCGCTGGGGGAGAGGGTTACTGAGTGGCAGTGTGAGGAAGCTGGATTAACATCAGTAGAGATACAGTCAGTAACACAGGGCGCTGGGGAAGAGGGTTACTGAGTGGCAGTGTGAGGGAGCTGGATTAACATCAGTAGAGATACAGTCAGTAACACAGGGTGCTGGGGAGAGGGTTACTGAGTGACAGTGTGAGGGAGGTTACTGGGATGTTACTTGTATCCTCTATATTGAAGACCGATGCAAAATACCTGTTCAATTCAGCTGCCATCTCCTTATTTGCCATTATTAATTCCTCAGACTCAGTTTTTATAGGACCAGTGCTCACTCTGTTGACTCTTTTCTTTTTGAAATATTTATAGAAACTCTTACTATCTGTTTTTATATATCTAGCTACCTTTCTCTCATACTCTAATTTTTCTCTCCTTATTAATCATTTCATTCAGTCATTCTCTGCTGTTTTTTATATTCTGTCCAATCTTCTGATCTGCCACGCATCTTTGTGCAATTATATGCTTTTTCTTTAAGTTTGATACTATCTTTAACTTTTTTACTTAACCACGGATGGTGGGTCCTCCCCTTGGAATTTTTCTTTTTCGTTGGAATGTATATATTCTGTGTATTCTGAAATATCCCCTTAAATATCTGCCACTGCATCTCTATTGATCTATCCCTTAATATAATATAATAGAATATAAATGGAAAGTTTTTAAGAACAAGCTAAAAAATGTGGAAAACAAATATGAACCCAAAGTCAAAAAGAAGAAAATGTGGTCAGAAAAAGCCAAGGTGGCTGACTGGCTCATGGAAAAAAGGATTGTAGACAACTGTGGAAGCAATGGGAAAAGCTTTTTCACTTGTGAAGAGTGGGAGAACTATCAAAGTCTGTATTGGGCCATTGAAGTGTGTTCAATGACAGGTTACAAAGGACTCATTGGGTATGGCGGAAATATTAAATGAGTACTTTGCATTGGTCTTCACCCTTGAAGATGATGCTCAACTATTAGAATTTAACAATTTTACTAACAAAACCAGTATTAACATAGATGAACAGATTGTTTTAGAAAGAATTAAGAACTTGGAAATAGATGGAGCAGCCGGGCTGGATGATATCCACTCGAGAGTCCTCAGGGAGATGGGGCATGTGCTGTGCCAGCCCTAGCCTGTATTTCTAATAGCTCACTGCACTCTGGAATGGTTCCTATAGACTGGAAGGAGGCTAATGTAGTCTCCATCTTTAAAAAAAGGTGACAAGACAGACCCGGGTAACTATAGGCCCATTAGTTTAACATCAGTAATAGGGAAGATGCTTGAAGGAATCATTGGGGATGCAATATATGAATACTTGGATAGAGAGGGCCATATTAGAGACACCCAACATGGCTTCATAAAAAGCCGGTCATGTCTTACAGATCTAATTGTATTTTTTGAAGAAGTTACAAAGTTGGTGATGAGGGAAGTCCAGTGGACATTGTCTACTTAGATTACCAAAAAGCTTTTGATAAGGTACCGCATAAGAGGCTTCTCTATAAGATCAAAGTGGTAATATATTGAGCTGGATTCAGAATTGGCTGACAGGACGTAGGCAAAAAGTAGTTCTAGATGGATTTGGATCTGTTTGGGGACCGGTCACCAGTGCTGTCCCGCAGGGATCAGTGTTGGGACCGTTCCTCTTTACTACTTTTATTAATGATCTGGATGTAGGTGTTTTGGGCACAATCTGCAAATTTGCAGATGATACCAAGATCTGTGCGAGTGTTAGAACTGTAGATGATGCTCGTCTGCTTCAGGCAGATCTTAATGTGCTGGGTGATTGGGCTCAAGACTGGAAAATGATATATAACTTAGATACGCGCAATGTTATGCATGTGGGCAGGGCAAATGCTCAACATTCATACACCCTTCAGGGAAAGGCATTAAAAGATGGCGGAGATAGAAAGAGACTTGGGCATTCTAGTGCACACATCCTTAAAGATCATGAGCAAAGTTTAGCGATAGCTAGAGCAAATAGGGTTTGGGGTTGTATCTATAGGAAAATTGAGTACAAGACTAGGCATACTGTTTTGTCCTTGTACAAGATCTTAGTCAGGCCACACTTGGAATACTGTGTCCAGTTTTGGTCTCCTCACATGGTGGGTGATATTGAGGCTTTGGAAAGGGTGCAGAGGAGGAGGAGGCACTAAACTGATTCCCAGTCTAAAGCATCTTATTGGGAAGAAGAATAGAAAAGCAAAATATTATTTAAATGGAGAGAGACGATAGAATGCTGTGGTACAGAAGGATCTGGGTGTCCTCGTACATGAAACACAAAGTTAGCATGCAGGTACAGCAAGTAATTAGGAAGGCAAATGGAATGTTGGCCTTTATTGCTAGGGGCATGGAGTATAAAAGTAGGGAAGTCTTGCTACAACTGTACAGGGCGTTGGCGAGACCACACCTGGAGTACTGCGTACAGTTTTGGTCACCTTATTTAAGGAGCGATGTACTTGCATGGATGGCTGTTCAGAGAAGGTGCACTAGGTGGATTCCTGAGCTGAAAGAGTTGTCTTATGAGGAAAGGTTGAGCAGGTTGGGCCTATACTCAGAAGAATGAGAGGTGATCTTATTGAGACATATAAGATTCTGAGGGGGCTAGGCAGTATAGATGCTCAGAGGATTAATCTGCATCTAACCTGTGCTGTACTTGCCCAGCTGATGTTTTATGGGTAGCATTGAGAGAGCATTAACCTGTACCTCACAATGCTGGACCGACCCAGTGAGTATTTGATGTGAAATTACAGAGCGAGGTGCTGAAACCCTCATCCATGCCTTTGTTACTCCTAACTCGCACCAAGTCCCTTGCTGACCTACATTGACTCTCGGCCTGGCAACACTTCAATTTTAATATTCTCACCCTCGTTTTCAAGTTCTTCCATAGCCTTGCCCCTCCCTATCGCTGTAACCTCCTCCATCCCTACAGCCCTTTGAGATCTCTGCGCTCCTCCAGTGCTGGCCTCTTGCGCATCCCCGATTTTAATCGCTCTGTATTTTTATCTTTAGTTCTCAATCTTTCTCGGTACCTCTCTCCACCTCTCCTTTAATCTCTTTCTGCTCCTTTATCTCTCGTTCTTCGTTTTTTGATCTCTGTCTTTGTATTTCTCTCTATCTGCTTTCTGTTCCTCAGTTTCTCTCACTGGTTAGTTACAAGGACAGGTTGGAGACGCTGTATTTGTTTTCATTAGAGCAAAGGAGGTTGAGGGGTGATTTGATAGAGGTGTACAAGATGATGACGGGTTTGGATAGGCTAGACGGGGAACGGCTGTTCCCACTAGTTCATGGTACAAGGACTAGAGGACACAGATTTAAGGTTTTGGACAAGAGATACAGGCCCTTGCCTCAGCTCATCCGCTGCTGAAACCCTCATCCATGAATTTGTTCCCTCTAGACTTGACTATTCCAACGCACTCCTGGCTGGCCTCCCACATTCCACCCTACGTAAACTTGAGGTCATCCCAATCTCGGCTGCCCGTGTCCTAACCTGCACCAAGTCGCATTCGCCCATCACCCCGGTGCTCGCTGACCTACAATAGTTCCCGGTTAAGCAGCGCCTCGATATCAAAATTCTCATCCTTGTTTTCAAATCCCTCCATGGCCTCGTCCCCTTCCCTATCTCTGTAATCTCCTTCAGATTCCCCCCCGCCACCCCCGAGATATCTGCGCTCCTCTAATTCTGCCCTCTTGAGCATCGCTGATTATAATCGCTCAACTTTTGATGGCCGTGCCTTCTCTTGCCTAGGCCCTAAACTCTGGAATTCCCTCCCTAAACCTCTCCGCCTCTCTACCTCGCTCTCCTTTTTTAAGATGCTCCTTAAAACATACCTCTTTGACCAATCTTTTGGACACCTGCCCTAATTTATCCTTATTTGGATCGGTGTCAAATTTGTCATAGATACACAAAAGATAGGAGCAGGAGTAGGCCATTCGGCCCCTCGAGCCAGCTCCGCCATTCAATGCGATCATGGCTGATCATCCAAATTCAGTACCCGGTCCCTGCTTTCTCCCCATACACCTTGATCCCTTTAGCCTTAAGAAATATATCCAACTCCTTCTTGAATATATTTAATGAATTGGCCTCTACTGCCTTCTGCGGTAGAGAATTCCACAGGTTCACCACGCTCTGGGTGAAGAAATTCCTCCTCATTTCTGTCCTAAATGGCTTACCCCTTACCCATAGACTGTGACCCCTGGTTCTGGACTCCCCAGCCATTGGGAACATCCTTCCCGCATCTAGTCTGTCCAGTCCTGTCAGAATTTTATAAGTTTCAATGAGATCCCCTCTCATTCTTCTAAACTCCAGCGAGCATAAGCCCAATCGACCCAATCTCTCCTCATACGTCATTCCTGCCATTCCAGGTATCAGCCTGGTGAATCTTCGCTGAATTCCTTCCATGGCAAGAACATCCTTCCTCAGATAAGGCGACCAAAACTGCACACAATACTCAAGATGTGGTCTCACCAAGGCCCTGTACAACTGCAGCAAGACATCCTTGTTCCTGTACTCAAACCCTCTCGCTACGAAGGCCAACATACCATTTGCCTTCTTAACCGCCTGCTGCACCTGCATGCTTACCTTCAGCGACTGGTGCACAAGGACACCCAGGTCTCGTTGCATTTCCCTTCTCCCAATCTATTGCCGTTCAGATAATAATCTGCCTTCCTGTTTTTGCCTCCAAAGTGGATAACCTCACATTTATCCACGTTATATTGCATCTGCCATGCTTCTGCCCAATCACCCAACCTGTCCAAATCATCCTGGAGTTTCTCGGCATCCTCCTCACAGCACACACGCCCACCCAGCTTTGTGTCGTCTGCAAATTTGGAGATATTACATCTAGTTCCCTTGTCTAGATCATTAATATATATTGTGAATAGCTGGGGTCCAAGGACCGATCCCTGCGGTACCCCACTAGTCACTGCCTGCCACTCGGAAAAAGACCCATTTATTCCAACTCTTTGCTTTCTGTCTGCCAACCAGTTCTCTATCCAAATCAATACCTTGCCCCCAAACCCATGTGCCTTAACTTTATACGCTAATCTCTTATGCGGGACCTTAACGAAAGCCTTCTGAAACTCCAAATATGCCACATCCACTGATTCTCCCTTATCTATTTTACCAGTTACATCCTCAAAAAATTCCAGTAGATTAGTCAAGCATGATTTACCTTTTGTAAATCCATGTTGACTTTATCCGATCCTGTCACTGTTTTCCAAGTGCTCTGCTATTACATCTTTTATAATGGACTCTAGCATTTTCTCCACTACCGATGTCAGGCTTAACGGTCTGTAATTCCCCGTTTTCTCTCTACCAACTTTTTTGAATAGTGGGGTAACATTAGCTACCCTCCAATCCATGGGTACTGTTCCAGATTCCATCGAAGGTTGGAAGATGATCAGCAATGCATCTACTATTTCTAGGGCCACTTCCTTAAGTACCCTAGGATGTAGATTATCAGGCCCTGGGGATTTATCGGCCTTCAATCCCGTCAATTTCCCTAACACCATTTCCCTACAAATACTGATTTCTTTCAGTCCCTCCCTTTCATCAGACCCTATGTTCCCCGACATCTCTGGGAGGTTATTTGTGTCCTCCTTTGTGAAGACAGAACCAAAATATGTATTTAATTGGTCTGCCATTTCTTTGTTCCCCATTATAAATTCCCCTGATTCTGACTGCAAGGGACCTACGCTTGACTTCACCAATCTTTTTCTCTTCACATATCTATGAAAGCTTTTACAGTCAGTTTTTATGTTCCCTGCAAGCTTACTCTCATATTCTATTTTCCCCTTCTTAATTGATCCCTTTGTCCTCCTTTGTTGAATTCTAAACTGCTCCCAATCCTCAGGTTTACTGCTTTTTCTGGCCAATTTATATGTCCTCTCCTTGGATCTTATGCTATCCCTAATTTTCCTTGTTAGCCACGGTTGAGTCACCTTTTTTGTTTTATTTTTATGTCAAACTGGGATGAACAAATTCTGTAGTTCATCCATGCGGTCTTTGAATGTTTGCCATTGCCTATCCACCATCAACCCTTTGAGTGACATTCCCCAATCAATCCTACCCAACTCGCGCCTCAGACCATCATAGTTTCCTTTATTTAAATTCAGGACCCTAGTCTCTGAGTCAACTACTTCATTCTCCATCTTAATGAAGAATTCGATCATATTATGATCGCTCCAACCCAAGGGGCCTTGTACAACAAAATTGCTAATTAATCCTTTCT
Organism: Somniosus microcephalus; assembly: GCF_052327205.1. Lineage (NCBI taxonomy): Eukaryota > Metazoa > Chordata > Chondrichthyes > Squaliformes > Somniosidae > Somniosus > Somniosus microcephalus. The sequence continues at coordinate 332,244,088 of NC_140988.1, forward strand.
CATTACATAATACCCAGTCTAAGATGGCCTGATCTCTGGTTGGTTCCTCGACATATTGGTCCAGGAAACCATCCCGTAAACACTCCTGGAATTCCTCCTCCACAGTATTGTTACTAATTTGGTTAGCCCAATCTATATGTAGATTAAAGTCACCCATAATGACTGCTGTGCCCTTATTGCACACTTCTCCAATTTCCCTTTTAATGCCATCCCCAACCTCCGCATTACTGTTTGGAGGTCTATATACCACTCCCACTGTTTTCTGCCCCTTGGTATTTCTCAGTTCTACCCATACAGATTCCACATCATCAGAGCTAATATCCTTCCTTACAATTGTGTTAATCCCTTCTTTAACCTGCAATGCTACCACACCTCCCTTTCCTTTATGCCTATCTTTCCTAAATATTGAATACCCCTGGATGTTGAGTTCCCAGCCTTGGCCACCCTGGAGCCATGTTTCTGTAATCCCAATCAAATCATATTCGTTTACCTCTATTTGCGCAGCTAATTCATCCAGCTTATTACGAATGCTCCTCGCATTAAGACACAAAGCCTTCAGGCTTGTTTTTTTAACGCTCTTAGACCTATTAGAATTATTATTTACTGTGGCCATGTTTCAGTGACTCATGTACAAGGACACCCAGGTCCCTTTGAGCATCTGCATTCCCCAATCTTTCACTATTTAGGAAATACTCTTCGGAAAAAGAGAGAGCAGACAGCAGGACAGGGAGATTGAGAGAGAGGACACCGGGAGAGGGAGGCAAATAAGAAAAGGAGGCACAGCAAACAAAGAAAATGGTGTTTAGCTGCTTTTGAAGGGTGCGAGAGGTACAGAGTGGTTTTGGGTGAGAGTGGCAAAGCACAGCATGGCAATACCTGAGCTTTTCTGCAATGAGAGAGTTATCCAGTTTCAGAGTGTGGGCAATACAGCTGTAGAAGATCACTCACATATAGAGGGCTCAGACCACCGAGATATTTCAGACTTAGGGTGAAGGCCTCAGCGATTTTCGGGGGTGCTGAGAGCCAGTGAGTCGGCATGTCTGAGGCCAAAGGTTTCAAGCACTGAGAGTGACCACAATACCGCATTTAATGGCAATTTCATTTTGACCCAGCTGTTAGCAGGAGGAGTCATTAACAGAGGCGTGGAAGAGGAAGGTTAACCTGCCATCAGTGTGAACATAGTCTCCATACTCACCAAGTCCACCGTATTCGCAATATTGATCACTCGCCGCATCACAGCATCTTTTTTATTCTTCAGATTCTGATACTGAAAGGAATCCAAACGATTGGTGCTGATTCAGTGAGCAAAATAGCTCAACCCCCCTCCCCACTCACACTCCCCACCCCTACTCCCCACCCCCCACTCCCCCTCCCCACTCCCCACCCACACCCCTACTCCCCACCCCCCACCCACACTCCCCATCCCCATTCCCATTCCCACTCCCCACCCCCACTCCCCAACCCCACTCCCCACCCACACTCCCCAACCCCACTCCCCATCCCCTCCCCACCCACACTCACCAACCCTACTCCCCAACCACACTCCCCACCCCCACGCCCCATCTCCACTTCCCACCCACACTCCCACTCCCCATCCCCCCATCCTCCCTCCCCATCTTCCCACCCCCACTCCCCATCCCTCCATCCCCACCCCACCCACACTCCCCATGGTCCCACCCACATACCCCACCCACAAAGCACACCCCACTTCCCACAATCCCATTCCTCGCAATCCCACTCCTCATTCCCCACCCATACTCTCCATGATTCCACCCGCATGCCCCAATATCCCACCCACACTCCCCACGATCATAAGTACATAAGAATTAGGAGCAGGACTAGGCCATTTGACCCTTCGAGCCTGCTCCGCCATTCATGGCTGATCTTCGACCTCATCTCCACTTTCCTGCACTATCCCCATATCCCTTGATTCCATTAATATTCAAAAATCTATCGTTCTCTGTCTTGAATATACTTAATGGCTGAGCCTCCACAGCCCCCTGGGGTAGAGAATTCCAAAGATTCACCATCCTCTGAGTGAAGAAATTTCTCCTCATCTCAGTCCTAAATGGCCGACCCCTTATTCTGAGACTATGACCCCTGGTTCTAGACTCTCCAGCCAGGGGAAACATCCTCCCTAGATCTACCCTGTCAAGCCCTGTAAGAATGTTGTATGTTTCAATGAGATCACTTCTCATCCTTCTAAACTCTAGGGAATATAGGCCTAGTCTACTCAATCTCTCCTCATAGGACAATCCCCCATCCCAGGAATCAGTCTGATGAACCTTCGCGGCACTCCCTCTAAGGAAATTATATCTTTCCTCAGCTAAGGAGATCAAAACTGTACACAGTACTTCAGGTGTGGTTTCATCAAAGCCCTATATAATTGCAGCAAGACTTCCTTACTCTTATACTACAACCTCCTTGCCAGAAAGGCTAACATAACATACCGAAATCTCTCCGAATCCCAACAGTTACTAGCCTTTAACCTTATAAAAAATATTCCACTTTTCCATTCTTCCTACCAAAGTGGATAATTTCACACTTCCTTGCATTATACGGTACGATAGCATAGTGGTACATTATTGGACTAATGATCCAGAGACATGAGTTCACATCCCACCATGGCAGCTGGGGAATTTAAATTCAGCTAATTAAATAAATCTGGAATAAAAAGATATTCCAGTAATGGTGACCATGAAACTACCGGATTGTTGTAAAAACCCATCTGGTTCACTAATGTCCTTTAGGGAAGGAAATCTGCCGTCCTTACCCGGTCTGACCTTCATGTGACTCCAGACCCACAGCAATGTGGTTGACTCTTAACCGCTCTCTGAAATGGCCCAGCAAGCCTCACCACCACCTTCTCAAGGGCAATTAGGGATGGGTAATAAATGCTGGCCATGCCAGCGATGCCCACATCCCATAAACAAAAAAAAACTCTGCCTGCCAACTTCTTGCCCAATCACTTAACCTGTCTATATCTCCTTGTGTTGTAGTGGTATGTCGTCGTTATACGGGGATAAAAGCAAAAGATAGGAAGGGGAAAAAGCAGGGACAGGGTACTGAATTTGGATGATCAACCATGATCTCTTTAAATGGCAGAAGAGGCTCGAGGGGCCGAATGGCCTACTCCTGCTCCTATCTTCTATGTTTCTATGTTTTCACCTGCAGTAGAGTGGCATTTTTATGTATTGAATTACATTGCAAAATGGCGTTCCTCTGTGAAACAAAAGTCCTGCTTCCAGCTTGTACTATTTGACTGAGCAACGGTTGAGATGTTGTGAGTGTAGGCGCTGGATGTATTCCAATGATTAGTTGGTTGTTGAAGATATCTGTCACAAGAAAGAAACCTGCAAAGGCTAAAGAGCTGAAATAAAAACAGAAAATGCTGCGCATACACAGCAGATCTGTCAGCATCTGAAGAGAAAAACATGGTTTAACTTTTAGTTGTATTATTTTTTCCTCGAGCCATGATCTTTCCTCTAACTCAGCTACATGATGCTCCTTGGTGATGTAACTCACAGGCATTGAGTCACCTATCACATATATGATGACAACACCCAAACTCTACCACCTATGACCCTACGACACTCCGTGCTGTCTGACTGCCTGTCTGATATCATGTCATGGATGTGTCAACACTTCCTCATACTGAACAATGGGATGACCGAGGCCCTGCTATAAGCTCCACTCCATCGCCACTGATTCCATGCTCCTCCCAACCCAGACAACTCATCCGAATTGCGGCCGCCTATTCTATGCACTCTCATGCCTTTACCAAGCTCCCACGTCCCTATCTTGCTTTCAAAGCCCGCCCGACCAGAGCGACGAGCTTAGTGATAGTACATTTCTGAGCAAGAATTGGGCTCCTCCCTCCACCTATCCTTCCCTTTATAATACTCCATTCCCATTGTGTTATCAGCAGGAATAACAATTTAAGAAAATTGTCTGTTATCTTCAACATAAATTGTAGTTATTAAGCTCTTTGGAATTAAATATCCGTCACAGACACGATGGGTCGAATGGCCTCCTTCTGTGCCGTAAATTTCTATGAAATATAAATAAAAACGAATATTGCAGGAAGTCATTAACCTTCTAATAGTATTAAACTAATTTCTCGAACCTAATAATTAAAACTCAGATCGCTAAAAAAAAATTACCTATGTGGAATTATCTACATTATTTTTATATAATACAAATAACTGCTGGATTTCTTCTTTGAGCTTTTCATGGCGATCTACATTACCCAGCATTCAGAGCGGGCAGAAAGTCCTCCGCTGCTGCAGCGGCTGGAGGATGGCGCTGCGCATGTGCGGAAGTTGAATCGCGCGGACAGGTCGCGGTGCAGTGTGGGCGGGGACTGCAGGGCCCGGAATGATGCGGGATTCCTGGAGCCGCTGTTAACAATGGTAGGTCACAGCTCACATTGGTGTCTGTAGCAGGGTTGGAGGCTTAAAGTAAAGTAAACGATTTTTTTTTTTTTTTTTTAAGGCAATTTTTTTCCCCAAACTAACATTATTTTGTCTGCCTTTAACTTAAAACCACTGGGTCACCAGGTACATCCCTGTTTATAATCGCTCCACCATTGGTAGCCCTGCCTTCAGCTGCCTAGCCCCTAAGCTCTGGAATTCCCTTCCCAAACCTCTCCGCCTCTCTTTCATCCTTTAAGACGCTCCTTAAAACCTACCTCTTTCATCTGCCCTAATATCTCTATGTGGCTTAGTGTCAAATTTTGTTTGAAAACGCGCCTTGGGCTGTTTTGCTAAATGAAAGACTTGCATTGATACAGTGTCTTCCACGATCACCGGACGTCCCAAAATGCTTTACAGCCAATGAAGTACTTTTTGAAGTGGAGTCACTGTTGTAATGTAGGAAACGCAGCAGCCAATTTGCACACAGCAAGCTCCCACACATAGCAATGTGATAATGGCCAGATAATCTGTTTTAGTGATTCTGATTGAGTGTTAAATATTGGCCAGGACACCGGGGATAACTCCCCTGCTCTTCTATGAAATAGTGCCACGGGATCTTTTACGTCCACCCAAGAGGGCAGATGGGGCCTCGGTTTAACGCCTCATCCGAAAGACGGTACTACATTACAACAGTGACTCCATTTCAAAAAGTACTTCATTGGCTGTAAAGCGCTTTGAGACGTCCGGTGGTCGTGAAAGGCACTATATAAATGCAAGTCTTTCTTTCTCCGACAGTGCAGCGCTCCTTCAGCACTGTACTGGAGTGTCAGCCTAGATTTTTGTGCTCAAGCCCCTGGAGTGGGACTTGAACCCACAACCTTCTGACTCAGGTGAGGATGCTACCAACTAAGCCACATATGACACTACTATGTTAAAGGAGCTATATAAATACAAGTTGTTGTACTTCCAAAATATGCTTATGTTCACGGCCCTTTTGCTCCCACATTTGAATGGCCTGCTAACACACTGGGCTCACATGAAAAGAATAGTCACTGCGGTGAGGTAGCTGAGGGTAGATGGTGTCTGTGGAACTAGATAATCCAGTAACAATTAGCACTTTCAGGAGTAATGGGGAGAAAACGGTGGGGGTGGGACATTTTATTCCAGTCCCACAAACTCTGTGCTGAAAGTGGTCATTTGGAAATAATCTGTGACTTGTCTTGTGATAACAACCCTGAGCTAAGTAAAACGGGAGATTATTTTGATGCACTGACAGTTAACTCTACATTTAGTGTAAAATGTCAAATGAGGGAGTGGAATTACTTTGTGAAGGACCGTAACAGTACTAGAATACATTAGAAGACTTCTTCTCCAGTGAAGTGAATATGTGGTACAGGTTCCCAGCAAAAGCATTTGTTGCAGTGTCGATTGTATCTTTCAAAAAGCCTCATTTCCTATACAGCCAACTACCATTTCCCGTTCTAGTGGTCCTCCAATCCCCGCATTGGTTACAGCAAATGTGCGTATCTTTCCCTGCTGTACTAGGGTTTTCTTAAACTAAATAAGATCATGGGTAAAACTTTGTTTGCATAGAATCACAGAAGAGGTCTTATTTATACCCTGTTCAAGCAGATTGTCTCAGCCACATTTTATTAATTTTATAATCTTTAGTTTAAATCCATAATTTAAATCCACCATGGCCAATATTTATCCATCAACCACCATCACTAAAATAGATTTCTAGAACTAGGGTTATAGTCTCAGGTTAAGGGGTAGGCCATTTAGGACTGAGATGAGGAGAAATTTCTTCACTCAGGGTTATAATCTTTGGAATTCTCTGCCCCAGAGGGCTGTGGAGGCTCAGTCGTGGAGTATATTCAAGACGGAGAACGATAGATTTTTGGTCACTAAGGGATATGGCAGGAAAGTGGAGTTGAGATAGATGATATTATATGGCAGAGAAGGCTCGCGGGGCCGACAGGCCTACTCCTGCTCCTATTTCCATTTGTGGGGCCTTGCTGTGTGCAAATTAAGTGCCGTGTTTCCTACATTTCAAAAGTGACTACACTTCTAAAGTACTTCATTGGTTGTAAAGCATTTTGGGACGTCCCGAGGTTGTGAAAGGCGCTATATAAATGCAAGTTTTCATAATCGAGTGTATTTTTAACATTTACTTCCTCCCAGAAGTAGAGTTGAGAGTAATCAACAGGTTTTATACTTGTTCATTGAATTTTGTAGGTGCTTCTCAAACTCTTCAAGTGAGTTAAGAAAAGTGGACACGCTGCACCCTTGAATACTCTATTCATTTCTATTCTCTGGATTTAGTCATTTTCTGATATTCCTACTGCATCATAGTTCCCCACAGAAGAAGAACATGGTCAATAAGAGTGAGAGCGCTCCAGTGCGACCTGTAACAAACAATAATTGTGAACTCTCTATTCTAGGAAATAGCCCCAATGGAGGACACGCCTCAGCCGGACTCTGACCTTCGATCAACAGAGATATTCCATGATGGAATCACTTTGAGAAATCTCGAGGGGTCAGAATATCATCAGTGTTCAAAAGAGAAGCAGAAGTGCTTCATCTGCTCCCAGTGCGGCAAGAACTTTACCAAATACTCACACCTGAAATTGCACCTGCGGGTCCACGCAGGGGAAAAGTCCTTAAAATGCCCCATCTGTGGCAAAGACTTCAAATACCCCTCCAGTCTCCACAGACATGAACGGACACACCTGGGAGAGAAGCTGTTCAAGTGCACTGACTGCGGGAAAGCATTCAACCAGTCATCCACACTGCTGATACACCAGCGCACGCACACTGGAGAGAAGCCGTTTAAATGCCTCCTCTGTGGGAAGGACTTCAACCAGGAGTCCAACCTCCGCCGACACAAACGCACGCATTTGGGAGAGAAACCATTCCCGTGTCCAACCTGCGGGAAGAATTTCAGTCAGCCATCCGCTCTGGTGGTGCATCGGCGCACCCACGCACTGAAGAAGCCACTTCAGGCAGCAAAGCCGTTTCAGTGCCCAATCTGTGGGAAGGGCTTTAGTGATTCATCCAACCTCCGCCGGCATGAGGGCATACACATGGAAGAGAAGCCGTTTCAGTGCCCCGAGTGCGGGAAGGAGTTCAGCCACTCATCCAACCTGGTGATGCACCAGCGCACGCACACGGGAGAGAAACCGTATCAGTGCCCGACCTGCGGAAAAAATTTCAGCCACTCGTCCAGCCTGCTATTGCACCGGCGCACACACACAGGGGAAAAACCGTTTCAGTGCGCTGTGTGCGGGAAGGACTTCAGCCAGTCGTCCAACTTGACGATACATCAGCGCACTCACACTGGAGAGAAGCCGTTTCAGTGCCAGACCTGTGGGAAGGAGTTCAGCCAGTTGTCCAGCTTAGTGTTGCACCAGCGCACCCACACAGGAGAGAAGCCATTCAAGTGCCCTGACTGTGGCAAGGGGTTCAGGATCTCATCCAACCTGTTGCAGCACGAGCGCACACACACACAGGAGAGACCGTATGTGTGCCCCTTGTACATGTGTGGGAAAAAGTTCCGTCATGTGTCTTCGCTAGTGAAGCACCAACGCACTCATGATAGGAAGACACTGCAATTGTGCACTGACTGTGGGAAACCATTCAAGAGCTTATTGTGGCTGCACAGACATCAGCTTGTGCACAAAGCCCAGTAAATCACTCAGAAGCTAATCAACTCACTCAGTTACAAAAGCAAAATACTGCAGGTGCTGGAAATCTGAAATAAAAACAGAAAATGCTGGAAATACTCAGCGGGTCAGGCAGCATCTGTGGAGAGAGAAACAGAGTTAACGTTTCAGGTCGATGACCCTTCGTCAGAACTGGCTCGAGGCCAGCCTCAAGACTTCCTCCATCTTTTTCCTCCACCCCACCCAACACTTAACCCATGCACTCGAATCAAGAAATAATTGATTTCCTTTTTTGATTCCTTTAACTGTGAAGCATCCACTGCACCAGTTAACAGTCTGTTCCACAACTCAATGAATGCAATAGAACAAATGAATCATAGAACAGTACAGCACAGAAGGAGGCCATTCAGCCCATCGAGTCTGCACCGGCTCTTTCAAAGAGCAACCAGTTAGTCTCACTCCCCCGCTCTTTCCCCATATCCCTGACATTTTTTCTCCAAGTATTTATCCAATTCCCTTTTGAAGGCTACTATTGAATCTGTGTCCACCACCCTATCAGGCAGTGCATTCCAAATCCTAATCACTCGTTGCATAATAAAAGTTTTTCCTCATGTCGCCTCTGGTTCTTTTGCCAATCACCTTAAATCTGGGTCCCCTGGTTATCAACCCTTCAGCCATTGGAAACAGTTTCTCTTTATTTACTCTATCCAAACCCTTCATAGGAACCTAGGGACAGGAGTAGGCCATTTAACCCCTCGAGCTTGTTCTGCCATTGTGAAATTATGGCTGATCTGTGACCCAACTCCATGTAATTTTTAACACCTCTATCAAATCTCCTCTTAGCCTTCTCTGCTCTAAGGAGAACAACCCCAGCTTCTCCAGTCTATCCAAGTAACTGTAATCCCTCATCCCTGGAACCATTGTCTGAATTTCTGATATGCAGATACCCTGCAGGATATAACTTAGGTGGATATAGCTTATACGACTTATAGTACTTCGAACCCCCGGGCAAATCAGTCCTCTTTTGAGCCAACTGAGATTGTGCTTTCCTCAGTTTGTAACCATATTTTCTAGTTCTTCTACCGCAGTTTTCTATAAATATACGAGCATATGAAAAAAGAAAAAGACCTACCAGCCCACCCCCAGTCATGCAATCTCCTGGGAGTGGCAAAAGCACAAAAAATATATTGTGCCAATTTAGGAAAAAAACTGCGGGAAATTCCTCTTCAACCCCCAGACAAATCAAGTAAGCTCCAGGAGCCTGCAGTAACTGATATCAATAGTTACAGCTACCCCTCCTCCAACTTCCATAATTGGAGCCCTCAACTGCCAGGAACTGGACCAGCTCCCTTTTTTTTGAAGGACTGCAGTGAACCCATACTTAGGCATGTTTTGGCATTCTATTCCAGAGATAGGTGACTCTACCAAAAGGAATATATCCTGGCATCTAGCCAAATCCTGTTTTTGTATTTTATACTGATGCTCCCTGGTTCTCCCACCCCTATCTAGCTGAAACAACCTATCCACCCAAGAAGAATCTATTCCCATCATTGTTTTAAAAGCTTTAATCATAGCACCTAGAAGTCTTTGCTTCTGCAGTGAAAAAACAGACCCCCTTCCTTGAACCTATCTTGATAGCTTAACAACCCAAGACTCTGCTATCCTTTGGACTTTCTCTAGGACCTAGATATCCTCAGCCACGTTAAGGAACCAAAACTGGACACACTATGCTAGATGCAGTCGTGCCAAGACCTTGATCTGCCATCGCAGATCACCGAAACAGCCCAAATCAGTCATAAATTACATCCTTTGTGACAGTGGTACATTATCCCTACTCGCTTTCTATGCCTCCCTCTCTGGCCACTGTCTCGGACTGTTTGGAACCTCTGCCTCATATCTGACCCCAAGCTGAACTTCCCATCCGATATCCTCTCCATCACAGAGACCACCTACTTCCGTAACGACCACATCCGACCCACCTCAGCCCATCTATCGCAGAAACCCTCATCTATGCTTTGTCACCTCAGACTCATCTATTCGAATGATCTCCTAGCTGGCCTCCCATTCTCCACCCTGCACAAACTTCAATTCATCTAAAACTCTACTGTCTATGTCTTACAGAATTTGTTCATCCCAGTTTGGCATAAAAATAAAACAAAAAAAGGTGACTCAACATTGGCTAACAAGGGAAATTAGGGATAGCATAAGATCCAAGGAGAGGACATATAAATTGGCCAGAAAAAGCAGCAAACCTGAGGATTAGGAGCAGTTTAGGATTCAACAAAGGAGGACAAAGGGATTAATTAAGAGGAGGGAAATAGAGTATGAGAGTAAGCTTGCAGGGAACATAAAAACTGACTGTAAAAGCTTCTATAGATATGTGAAGAGAAAAAGATTGGTAAAGTCAAGCGTAGGTCCCTTGCAGTCAGAATCAGGGGAATTTATAATGGGGAACAAAGACATGGCAGACCAATTAAATACATACTTTGGTTCTGTCTTCACAAAGGAGGGCACAAATAAACTCCCAGAGATGTCAGGGAACATAGGGTCTAGTGAGAGGGAGGAACTGAATGAAATCAGTATTATTAGGGAAATTGATGGGATTGAAGGCCGATAAATCCCAGGGCCTGATAATCTACATCCTAGGGTACTTAAAGTGGCCCTAGAAATAGTAGATGCATTGCTGGTCATCTTCCAAAATTCTATAGACTCTGGAACAGTTCCCATGGATTGGAGGGTAGCTAATGCAACCCCACTATTTAAAAAAGGTGGTAGAGAAAAAACGGAATTACAGACCGGTAAGCCTGACATCAGTAGTGGGGAAAATGCTAGAGTCCATTATAAAAGATGTAATAGCAGAGCACTTGGAAAACAGTGACAGGATCGGACAAAGTCAACACGGATTTACAAAAGGTAAATCATGCTTGACTACTGGAATTTTTTGAGGATGTAACTGGTAGAATAGATAAGGAAGAAGCAGTGGATGTGGTGTATTTAGACTTTCAGAAGGCTTTCAATAAGGTCCTGCATAAGAGACTAGCGTGCAAAGTTAAAGCACATGGGATTGGGGGTAAGGTAATGACTTGGATAGAAAACTGGTTGGCAGACAGGAAGCAAAGAGTTGGAATAAACGGGTCTTTTTCCGAGTGGCAGGCAGTGACTAGTGGGGTACCGCAGGGATCGGTGCTAGGACCCCAGTTATTCACAATATATATTAATGATCTAGACGAGGGAACTAGACGTAATATCTCCCAAGTTTGCAGATGACACAAAGCTGGGTGGGCGTGTGTGCTGTGAGGAGGATGCAGAGAAACTCCAGTACGATTTGGACAGGTTGGGCGATTGGGCAGATGCAGTATAATGTGGATAAATGCGAGGTTATCCACTTTGGTGGCAAAAATAGGAAGGCAGATTATTATCTGAACAGCAATAGATTGGGAAATGGGGAAGTGCAACGAGACCTGGGTGTTCTTGTGCACCAGTCGCTGAAGGTAAGCATGCAGGTGCAGCAGGCGGTTAAGAAGGCAAATGGTATGCTGGCCTTCATAGCTAGATGATTTGAGTACAGGAGCAAGGATGCCTTGCTGCAGTTGTACAGGGCCTTGGTGAGACCACATCTTGAGTATTGTGTGCAGTTTTGGTCGCCTTATCTGAGGAAGGATGTTCTTGCCATGGCGGGAGTGCAGCGAAGATTCACCAGACTGATACCTGGGATGGCAGGAATGAAGAGAGATTGGGTCAATTAGGCTTATATTCGCTAGAGTTTAGAAGAAAGAGGGGATCTCATTGAAACTTATAAAATTCTAACAGGACTAGACAGACTAGATGCAGGGAGGCTGTTCCTGATGGCGGGGGAGTCCAGAACCAGGGGTCAGAGTCTAAAGATAAGGGGTAAGCCATTTAGGACTGAGATGAGGAGGAATTTCTTTACCCAGAGAGTGGTGAACCTGTGAAATTCTCTACCACAGAAGACAGTAGAGGCCAATTCATTAAATATATTCAAGAAGGAGTTAAATATATTTCTTAAAGCTAAGGGGATCAAGGGATATGGGGAGAAAGTAGGGACAGGGTACTGAATTTGGATGATCAGCCATGATCGCATTGAATGGCGGAGCAGGCTCGAGGGGCCAAATGGCCTACTCCTATCTTCTATGTTTCTAGCCTGTACCAAGTCCTGCTCGCACATCACCCATTGACCCAGATTAAATAAAAATTTTAGCAGGAATTTCTTTACACAGATATTGGTGAGAATGTGGAACTCGCTGCCACATGGAATGGTTGAAGCAGATAGCATTGACACATTTAATTAGATGCTTGATGCATACATGAGGAAGAAGGGAAGAGAGAGATATGGGAGCAGGGTGGGAAGAAGTCATTAGAGTGGGAGGAGGCTCATGAATATAAATAGCATAGACCACTTGGGCCTGATGACCAGTTTCTGTGCTGTAGATGTTACATAATTTTATGAACATTGGCTCCCAATCCCCCAAATTTTAAATTCTCATCCGCCTATTTAAATCTCTTCATGGCCTCGCGCTGTATGGGCTATCTCTAACTTCCACCAACCCTACAGACCCCTCAAACTCTGTTTCTCTAGCCTCTTTTGCACCCTTTCTCCCTTTACTTGCCCCTCACTCAAATTCCCACCGCCTCTCCTCCTTTAAGACCCTGCTTAAAACCCACCTCTGACGAGCTTTTGGTCACTCTTGCTAATGTCTCTTTAGTTTGACGACCACTTTTCTGTTTGCGTCTTTGTGAAGCACCATGGGACACTTTTCTACTTTAAAAACACTATATAAAATGCAAGATGTTGTTGTTGACTACTGCACTCCTATACTTTTAATAGCCTGCCAGCACACGTTGATTGGGCTTGCATATGAAGAAAAACCACTCTGATAAGGTATGACAGGATGGCCTACACCCAGGGAACCATACTCCAGCCTGGGTTTTATTATTAAAAATAATTTGTTAAAGTAGTTAGAGATGAACTTTGTGAAGTTTCTGATTGACAGTTTGCAAAGTAGTATAACTTTAGATTGAGTGTTTTAATAAATAGTGAGCCATGTTCACAGTTGTCGTTTTGTCATTTCAATTCTTGTTGCATACTTAGATTTTCTCAGCTGCTCATTGTTATCTTGGGATGGGGGAGTTGTCTCAACTCACTGCACCAGGGTGATGTGATTCAGGATACTTTAATGAGCCTTTCATCTTGCAGTGGTCTTGCCACACTTCCTGTAAATAGGTCTCGCCTTCTCTATGAACCAGACGTTGCAGCCCAGCAGTTTTCTGCCCCTGCAGAGACCTGGTATCCTTCAAGAGATCCACAATCCTAAATCACTGGTGCCCACTGCACTATATTTCTCTCCAAGCCACTTAAGATATTAACAACACGGATGTTGCCTGACCTGAGTTTTTCCAGCATTTTCTGTTGTTATTTCGGATTTCCAACATCTGCAGTATTTTGCTATCGTTAACAACACACAATATGGACTGTCCTTAGATCCTAAATTACCTAATTCAATTTATTTACAGAAATTAAACAAATAGGACACAAAGAACAGGACAATTTTTTTTTTTACAATGGCAGCAGTAATTGGTCTGATTTAAAAAGCTAAACTGCTCTTAACAACAGTCAATGGAGTAAGTCTCTTTATCAACAGCTCTCTATCATGCTCCAAACTCACTTTTAGTTGTTTCACCCAGTAAAACCCTAATTTCCCATGCTTTTGTGATTCAGCCTTTTCTCACTCTCAGGCCAGAGGCTTAAATGGCCTATTAGCCTTTGAACTACCTGGAATGCATGGTGAATTCTAAGTAAACATAGGAAAAATGTACATCAATGGCTTAATACATCCCTTGACAGTCCACTATCCAGCGAACTACAGAAGTGTGCCATTCATACCAACCAACAATGTCTTCCTGGCTTAATTAAAAGTCAAAGAAAATATGGCGGATGCTGGAAACACACAAGTCAGGTACGGCATCTTTGGAGTGAAGTGACAAGTTAACATTTCAGGCATAAATAACCTTTCGTCAGAAATGAGATCCGATGAAGAACGGAGTTCTCATGAAAGGTTATGCCTGAAATGTTAACTTGTCAACTCTCTCCACAGATACTGTGCCTGACATGCTGAGTGTTCCCAGCATTTCTGTTAATTAACGTTCATCTGTGTGTGTGCACGACATGTGCTGTTGCATCATCAGGTTGGGAAACTGGCTGAACTTTACAATTTAAGTACACTCCAGATACTTTTTCCTCACACAAAGCGCAAAGGACACTTCCATAGACAACCCCACACTCAATATGAACCAAAACATGACTCTCCGCTTTAGGAGTTCTATACTAGATATTCTCTTGGGTCACTCCTGTAAGCAGACCTCATGTTCCCTATGATCCAGAATGTGCCTTTTCCTGTCAGTATCTAGTTAAAACACTAGCGTGACCCAGTGATCGTAACATAGGACCCTTACTCCATATAGAAGCTACTGAAATAGGACACATTGTCAGAACACTGTTTCGGTATCCCAACAAATATAGGTCAAGGAATCAGGTGAATCATTAACCCCTTCGCTTAAGTACTCACTAAAGAACCATCTGGGATTTAATGCCCATTGTAGGCCGTGGAGTGAATGATGCACGAGTTGGTTCGCTAAACTGTCTTAAACCACAGTTTGGATTGAATTTAAGTTTAGTTTACCAACTGTCAATTGGGATATCCACTGGCTACAACAACAACTTGTATTTATATAGTGCCTTTAACGTCGTTAAATGTCCCAAGGTGCTTCACAGGAGCGTTATAAAGCAAAATTCAACACCGAGCCACATAAGGAGATATTAGGGCAGATGACCAAAAGCTTGGTCAAAGAGGTAGGTTTTAAGGACAGTCTTAAAGAGGCGAGAAAGGTGGAGAGGCAGAGGGGTTTAGGGAGTGAATTCCAGAGCTTAGGGCCTCAGCAGCTGAAGGCACAGCCACCAATGGTGGAGCGATTTAAATCGGGGATGCACAAGAGGCCAGAATTAGAGCAGCGCAGATATCACAGAGGGTTGTGGGGGGTGAGGCCATGGAGGAATTTGAAAACAAGGATGAGAATTTTAAAATTGAGGTGTTGCTTAACCGGGAGCCAGTGTAGGTCAGCGAGCACAGGGGTGATGGGTGAACGGGACTTGGTACAGAGGGAATGCATTAACTCTTCCTTGCCAAAAGCCATCAAAGAAGAAGCCAGACAATTAAACATGCACTAACAACTATTGACTACGAGATCACAACTTAAAGTTAAACATAGAGTATACAAGCATTTAGATATCAATATAGTCGGGGTTATCTAGCAATTTAAATAAAAACAATTAACGGTCAGAGGTACCTAACAAAATGAGTAACAGAAGTTGCAACAACAATTCAGTAGTGTCACTAATTCAGAACTAGCTGGACGCCGAGTATTAAATGATAGTTGAGGCCGGTTTCTGAGACTTCTACAAATTGGTGAAGTAAGCCTCTAGATAACTGACAGGGTAACAGCATTGGATTGTCAGTCTACTGGATAGATTAAAGTATCGGTGTTAGTGATTAGCAATGTTTCTAGAGCTATACAACCTTGTCCTTACGATCGGCGTGATCGAGTCGATCTCCATCCTCTGGGTCGCAGGAGTTGGCTTCTGGTGTGTTCACTCAATGAACCTCTTCGGCAGCAGGGTTATCTGTTCCACTTGGATCTGGCCGTCCACTTTTGCACGAATAACAATATCTGCTAATTGGCTTAGCCCTCACCGTCCCTCATCTCAGACTCGTATTACAGAACTGAACTACTTGCAGATCAAGCATTGGAATAGTTTCTCTCCTGAATGAGTCAACTGGCTGAACTTCCTGCAGTCAGGGCATTTCACAGCTTAAATGTACACGTGTCTGAGATCAGGGAATGTCAGTGCTAAGCCACTTAGCAGATACGAACAATGACAGACAGGAAAAGACCCACTGGCCCACCCAGCCTGTCCCACATAACTGGAATGCCTTGTGCATCACAATATATACACTTCCCATCCACCCGAAAGCCATGTCATCTCTTGGGAGAGGCAAATAACTAGAAAAAACCCAGGCCAGTTGAGGAAAAAATAAATCTAGAAAATTCCTCCCGACCCGCTTAGGCAAGCAAAAGTAGTCTAGACCACTCTGGCCTTGATTAATATTATACAGTACCTACCTTTTGTATGAGGCGATCGTCTCCCTGGTTAAAAACAGGTCCAGCTCTCACTTAAAGGAATTCAGTGAATCAGCATCCACTGCACGAGCCCGCAGCTTGTTCCATAGGTCCACGATTCCCTGGGAAAAGAACCATATACTAGTGGCTAACCTAGTTCTGGCCTTACATTAAATGAGAATGTGACCCCAGGCCCTCCCTAACCTATTTAGTTGAAACAAACGGTCTACACAAACACAGTCAATTCCCTTCATCATCTTATAAACTTGGATCAAATTACCCTGAAGTCTACGCTTCTCTAAAGTGTAGAGTCCCAGCAAATTGAGCCTATTTTGGTAACTAAGATGCTTCAAACTGGGATTTATTCTTGTGGCCCTCCGCTGCACCCTTTCCAAAGTCTCAACATCACCCAACATGTGAGACCACCAAAACTGGACACGGTATTCTAACTAAGGCTGATCAAGGTCTTGTTCAAGGACAACAACAACTTGCATTTATATAGCACCTTTAACATAGTAAAATGTCCCAAGCCGCTTCACAGGAGCGTTAACAGACAAAATTTGACATCGAGCCACATGAGGTATTAGGACAGGTTGGACAAAGCTTAGACAAAGAGCTTTAAGGAGCATCTTAAAGGAGGAGAGGTAGAGAAATGGGGAGGTTTAGGGAGGGAATTCCATAGCTTAGTATGCTGTCTTATAGTCAATTGTCCTGCAAATACACTATTCGCTCTAGCTATTGCTACATGGCATTGGTCATGAACCTTTAGAACGCCCAGATCGAGTCTAGCGTTCGTACACCAATTTCAAGTCACCTGGTTAGTCAGGTGACCACCCCTTTCTTTCCTTTACTTTAATTGCCTCCTATTTACACCTGCAAGGATACTGTGCCCCTCAACTACTCGAATACACCCTAGTTAATCAATTCTAGTACTTCAATCTTTGCTCACTTCGGAATCAGTAGAATGAACAAATACTGATACTATATACAATTACAATACAGCAATGGGTATACACGATATATACTATACAATGGAAGACGATACAGATGCTCTACGCACTGGTATAACTCAAGTAAAACACAAATTCGTTCACTCCCTCAGTCACAACTCCCATGTTGAAAGATCTTCACGTCTTCTCCGCTTGAAGTCTCCATTCGTGCAAAACTGGGCGGCCAGAACCGAGCATCCAAGTGGAACAGATACATCAACAACTTGTATTTATATAGCGCCTTTAATGTAGTAAAACATCCCAAGGCGCTTCACAGGAGTATTATAACACAAAAAATTTGACTCCGAGCCACATAAGGAGATAACACCGCCGAAGGGACTCATCGACTGAACGCACCAGAATCTAACACCTGTGTCCCAGAGAAGG
This sequence comes from Somniosus microcephalus, assembly GCF_052327205.1. Taxonomy (NCBI): domain Eukaryota; kingdom Metazoa; phylum Chordata; class Chondrichthyes; order Squaliformes; family Somniosidae; genus Somniosus; species Somniosus microcephalus. Next base: position 332,261,737 of record NC_140988.1, read on the forward strand.
AAGGAGATCGACTCAATCAGGCCACTCGTAAGGACGAGGTTGAATAAGCTCTGGAAATAGTGCTAAACACCAGCACCGAGACTTTAATCTATCCAGTAGACTGACAATCTAATGCTGTTAACTTGTTTTAGCTATCAGGGAATAGCTAGATATTTAAACCATGGGGCTGTGCCATCGTTATTTCTCACTAAGTGCCAGTTGTGAGTCCGTGTTTCTTTCACACAGGTTCCCATGCAGGCCTAGATGAGGTGTGACATGTTATGCCAACTATTTCCTGGCTGAACCCTTCCAAATGGTTTTCTAACACTCGCAAAGAATGTCGTGTTTATCTGCACGAACCTTTATGGCTTTATTGGCCGTAGGAACATTTATGGCTTGATTACCATAGAAGCCTTTATGGTTTGACTGGCTGGGAAACTTTGTGGTTCTATGTTAATTTTATTTGCATGCCATTTCCCAGCATTCAGTTCAACTACTGACGCCAATTTTCGAGTATCCAGTTTGCAAGCTAAAACTCCACTTTGAAAACGCATTTCAGGTGAATCTTGAAGATACCCTTCAAGCAATTTACAGAGTGCTTTTCCTATAACACACCAGCATGTAAATTATCTATGCTTTACAGAAGGGAACTGAAATAGCACTCTACTGAGAGAAGGCACAGACTTTGAACCAACTGCTGGTTTATTTGCGTAAAGATACATGAATGAACAGCATGCAGTTCTACAGTGGCAACATATATTACCTACACTCAAGTTATGAAAACAGACATAGCTTGTTTACAGGGGCTCACCTTCGAGCTTAACTCTTCAAATCTAAGACTTTTAAAAATACATTTTTCTGTTGGTTCACAGACCACTCTGTGACTGTGGGGCAAAAAAGACAGACACACAGACAGACTCTGCCCTTAGAAGTGTATGTAAACAATATACCTTTTATGATTCAATCCATTCATATGTTATTACACCAATAACGAGTGGAGACAATGACGACAATGAATGTACCCATTTCTGCTAATTGACCCGCGTGGGTTATCTACAACTATAATAACTTGCATTACAAGCAATATCTGAACCATCGTGTCTAGGGTAGGGTTGCAGTGCCCATCCTCCCAGGCGGCAGAGATTTAAATCCTTCCATGCTGATCCTAACAGTATAGAAACATTAAAAGTAAAGAAAAACATGGGCTAAAATCAAACTTGGCACAGTAATCTTATGTACAAAGTAATCTATGCGGTAGCAATGCCAGAGTTGAACAATAAACCCCTAATATAGCCGATAAACTCACTGAAAATAGTAGGTGCCAATGCACTCTGATTCTGTGAGAAAAGCACTTATTGCAGGTTTTTCAGTAGAATCGGTCTTTTAGATTCAATGTTATTATTGTCAGCAGTTTGTGTAACTGTAACCTATATCAGAAGACACTGTCTACTGCGGTTATCTTATGTTAATGGGATCATAGCATGGGAACCGTTGGTTGGTTGTTTCTGCCCATTTTGAAATGTGCAAACTGGAAACTGACTCATACAGGCTCAAAAGCAGGCTGAAGTTCCCATAATATAATGAGTGATTTAATGTATATAATGCAGACATAAAGCATAGAAATATTAGAACGTTCTCAGAGCGAGACTGGACCGAGACTGTTAACAAAAGGCCATTCGGGATTGATCACCCCGAAACCTTGTAGATGTTAGCAAGTCATCTTATTTACTATTGTTAGAAGTATAACCTTTGTATTTTAACTGCTTTACTTCTTGTATTAGTTTCTTTTATAACTGTAATAAACATCTATACTTTGGAACAAGGCTCCCTCTAGTCTGACTATCAAAGACTGAATCTAATATAAATTACTCATATAATCTCTTTGACAGACAGACAAATAACACTGAAAGACTGTATATCTCAGACATGGAACTATGAATTAGGGTCCTTATGGAGTAAAATTAGACAGGAGAAAGAGTAAGGACAGCATATATCACTATACTACAGTAAAAGAACATTTGATTTCTCACCTGTACTTTAAACTTGTCTCAAAAACAGTAACACCTGGAATTTCCACAGGGGTTCTCCAGCAGGAGATCGATGGAACTCCCACAGAAAAGGCACAAATGGCTAAAACAGCTGTTTACACCGTTTCTTCAGAGGTTAGCAAATGTCCTGCCAAGAGATCAGAAGTCCGCAGAAATTCCGCGCTAAACAATTCTCATAACTTGGAATACACATCTGGGAGGAAAGGTTTATATCTATCATCAGATATTCACAAAGCATTATCGACCAGCCCTAGCTTATTCAACTGCCTGGTGAGTGGAAAGTCACCGAAGAGCCTAGCTATGGGGTAATAGTTATACCCACTCTTTTGCTTTGAAGCCTGAACTGAAGCAAAGGAATATCAAAGGATATCTTTCACAATTACCCAAAAACTGAGACAAATAACAGACTGATATTGCTTACAATTAACCAAACATGACCCACCATTAAAGTTGTTTTGTAGTGACAGAGTGATCAATGAAATTAGGTTTCACAGGTATCAAGGAAACTGCTCAGGCCACTCATCGTATTCAGTACAGAGCAGAGCTGACTGTCTGGGTAAACAGGCCCCCTTATTGAGACAGCCATCGCAGCCGATTTACTTTCTGCAGGTCTTTGAAGGGCAATGTAATAGACTACATTTATGAAGATCAAAGCTGATAATTCGGTATTAGTTGTTTTGTTATCCGAGTGAGCTTTGTACCCAGCACTCGTTAGATTGTCCACCTTAGCAGAAGCAAATCATTTGTTTCTGAAATGACATCAATTTACTAATAGAGGCACCATGTTTCCAGCAGGGAGAACTCCAATTAAAGAGGTCATGAGATGACCAGATACCAAAATCCCATAAAGCATAAAAACATGAGATATTTATTATTCATCACACTCATTACTACAGTTCAAGGCTTCTACTCCCTGTGCACGTGTTGGTGTATTCAGAGGCTGCTCAAAAACTTCCCACAGGTCACAGAATGAAACAGTATCTATCCTAGAAGGGTACAGTCATGTAGTGGTTATGGTGCTGGACTAGTAATTCAGCAACCCGGCAGAATAAGTGATTTCAAATCTCACCATTTGGTTCAAAACAAATCTGGAAATAAAAAGCACAAAGCTGTCGGATTGTCGTTAGAACCCAGCTGGTTCACTAATGTCCTTACCCAGTCGGGTCACGTGACTCCAGTCCCATGCCAACGTGGCTGACTCTTAACTGTACTCTGAAGTGGCATCAGCAAGCCACTCAGTTGTATCAATGGGCAATAAATGCCAGTCTTGCCAATGATGCCTACACCAGAGAATGAATGAATAAAAAAATAAATTGTTCATGCCTGTGGAAATTGGACGAGTTGATAAAAGTCTTCCCACAGGTCGGGCACTGAAATGGCTTCTCCCCATAGGCGTACTCTGGTGCATCGCCGGAGATGAATGCTGGGTGAACCTTCCTCTGCAGGTCAGGCACCGATGGGCTGCTAAAACACTTCCCCCCAGGCAATGAAATGGTTTCTCTTCTGTTTCTGTGGGCTGATACATGACCCAGTTGGAGAACTGGTGACACTCCTTCCTGCAGATTGAAAACTGGATTTGTATTTCTCCTGTGTGTTATCACCAAATTGGATGAATGACTAAACTCCTCTTCTTGCAAATCAAACAGTGGATGGGTTCTCTCCCTTGTGCGCGCGCTGGTGAACCACCAGATTACACAACTGACTGAACCCCTTCTTGCAGATCAAACATTGGAACGGTTTCTCTGCTGAATGATTGCGCTGGTGAACCACCAGACTAGCCAACTGGCCGAACTCCTTCCCGCAGTCAGGGCATTTGAAGGGCTTTTCCCCAGTGTGCACACGATGATGACTGCGGAGGCTGGACGAGGTACTGAAATCCTTCCCACAGGTTGCACACTGAAATGGCTTCTCCCCTGTGTGCGCGCGCTGGTGCCTCACCAGATCGGACAACTGGCTGAACTTCTTGCTGCAATCAGGGCACTTGAACGGTTTCTCTCCCGTATGACTGCGCTTGTGCCTGTAGAGGCTGGATGGGTTATTAAAACTTTTCTCACACGTTGGGCACTGGAACGGCTTCCCTCCCGTGTGCGTGTGCTGATGCACCACCAGGCTTGACAACTGGCTGAACTCCTTCCCGCAGTCAGGGCATTTGAAGGGCTTTTCCCCAGTGTGAATGCGTTGGTGTACACAGAGGCTGGACGAGCTGCTGAAACACTTCCCGCAGGTGGCACAACGAAACGGCTTCTCTCCTGTGTGCACAGGCTCGTGCTTACGGAAGCTGGCCCAGTTACTGAAACTCTTCCTGCAGGCTGGGCACTGAAATGGTCTCTCTCCTGTGTGCGTGTGCTGGTGCATCACCATACTGGAGAACTGACTGAACTTTTTCTTGCAGATCAAACACGGGAATGGTTTCTCCCCTGAATGAGTGCGCCGGTGAACCACCAGGTTAGTCAGCTGGCTGAACTCCTTCCCGCAGTCAGGGCACTTGAAGGGCCTCTCCCCAGTGTGCACACGATAATGGCTGCGGAGGCTGGCGGCAGTACTGAAATCCTTCCCGCAGCTTTTGCACTGAAATGGCTTCTCCCCTGTGTGTGCGCGCTGGTGCGTCACCAGATAGGACAACTGGCTGAACTCCCTGCCACAATCAGGGCATTTGAACGGTTTCTCTCCTGTGTGACTGCGCTTGTGCCTGGCGAGGTTGGATGGGTTATTAAAACTCCTCTCGCATTTTGGACACTCGAATGGCTTCTCGCCCGTGTGTGTGTGCTGATGCACCGCCAGGCTGAACAACTTGCGGAACTCCTTCCCACAGTCAGGGCATTTGAAGGGCTTTTCCCCAGTGTGCACACGATTATGGCTGCGGAGACTGGAGGTGGTACTGAAATCCTTCCCACAAATCTCACACTGAAATGGCTTCTTCTCTGTGTGTGTGCGCTGGTGCCTCACCAGATCGGACAACTGGCTGAACTCCCTGCCGCAACCAGGGCACTCGAACGGTTTCTCTCCCGTATGAATGCGCTTGTGCCTGGAGAGGTTGGATGGGTCACTAAAACTCTTCTCACACATTGGGCACTCGAACGGCTTCTCGCCCGTGTGCGTGTGCTGATGCAACACCAGGCTTGACAACTGGCGGAACTCCTTCCTGCAGTCAGGGCATTTGAAGGGCTTTTCTGCAGTGTGTATTTTCTCATGACTGCGGAGGCTGGACAAGTTATTGAAATCCTTGCCACAGGTCTCCCACTGAATCGTCTTCTTTCCGGCGAATGTGTGCTGGTGCATCACCAGGTGGGACAACTGAGCGAATACTTTTCCGCACTCAGGGCATTTTAAGGGTTGCTCACCTGCGTGCACACGCTCGTGGCTGTGGAGGCCGTACTCGGCACTGATACTCTTCCTTTGCCCATCTTGGGAATGTTTCATTGCCTCGGAATTGTTCAAATGAGTCCCTTCTAGGAGCATTTCTGCAGACCGATGGACCAAGTCTGGTTGGGAGCCATCCTCGCATCCATGATTGAGACTATCAACCTCTCCTAGAACAGATGGATCACAATTACAGTCTATTACAGCAGACACGGCCAACCATTTGAAGCGGTGGCCCAGATCTTTGTGCGGCAACTAGTGAGTGGGCCACCAATAATTAAATTGTTTGAGAGTCAGGAAAAATCATGATTAAACATCATTGACGACTCTCATTTGTATAGTGCCTTTAATTAATACAGAAAAATGTCCCAAGGTGCTTCAGAGAAAATGAATGCTGAGCCAAAGGAGGAAATATTAGGATGGGAGATCAAAAGCTTGGTTTTAAGGAAGGTCTCAGAGGAGGAGAGGGAGGTGGAGGCAGAGGGTTTAGGGAGGAAATTCCAGAGTGTAGGGCCTAGATGGAGCCTGTGTCAGTGGTATCTCTACAAATTAAGCTGCCTCTGCTGTATCCTCTCCTTTCCTGCTCTCCCCACTCTAGCCCTGAACTGCCATCTCTCTGGACTTTCTACTCATCTCCGCTTCTGCCCTCTCCAAGCTTATCTTGTCCAGGAGCCACTTCTCCTGCTCCCTCAATTCAGTTCCCACTCAACTCTGACCACTCAGCTCTACTTCCTAGCTCCCCAAGCTAGCTGACAATAGTTCCCTCTCCTCAAATAACATCCCTGCCCCTTTAAAACCACCATTATCATCCCTTCTCAAAATACCCACCCTTGACTATTCTGTCCAGCCCATCTCCAACCTCTCTTTTCTTTCGAAGGTCTTTGAACATGTCGTGCCTCCCAGCTCTGTGCACATCTCTCCTGTAACTCCCTGTTCAAATCCTTGGTGTCTAGATTCCACTTCTCCCACAGCACTGAATCAGCCTAACCAAGATCATGATGAACATCCTCTGTGACTGCAATTGTGGTGCAATAGCCCTCCTCATTTTCTCCACAGCATTCAAACTTCCCTTTAACTTTTCTGATTTCTGAAAAAGCCCAATTTTTGGAGCTTTTCTTCACAACTCTAACCCCTTATTCCAAAACTCTGTTGCACCTATCATCCTGGTGAATCTTTGCTCTACTTTTCCATGGCTCGAATATCCTTCTTATAATGGGGTCTCCAGAACTGCATGCAATACTTCAAATGTGACCTAGTCAATACCTTGTATAAATTCAACTTCATTTTCTTGATTTTATATTCAATTCTTGCATAATATCCAGAATCTCATTTGCATTTAATGGCCTTTCTATCTGCATTCCCACCTTCAAAGGTCTATGTATCTGCACCCCTAGATCTCCCTGTTCCTCCATTCTCTTAAGACTCTTGTCATTTAGGATATACTTCCATTCACTGTCCTGTTTCACCAAAACGTACTACTTTACATTTCTGTGCATTAATTTGAGATTGGCACCCATCTGCCCACTCTGCTAACCTGTCGATATCCTCCTGTGATAGACCCACTGAATGCACCAAGGGCTTAAAGACTAAGAACTCAGGGTAGGGGGGGGGCACTGGATCTGAGAACTCTGGGGGGGTGGGGGTCCTGGGTCTGAGAACTCTTGGGGGGTGGGGGGGCTCCTGGGTCGGAGAACTCTGGGGAGGGGGGAGTGGGGACCGGGGACCAAGGGTTTTCTGGTTACAGAGGGAATGGATTGGTTATGCCAAGTGAATCCTTTGCTCTTCTAACCTATGCTGTAATTGTCCCTTGTAGTAGAATTCAATCTCCATTTCTACTTTAAGCAAAGCGAACAATTAACTGTCAATCATGAAGATACAATCCTGATATGCCGAGCTCAGAGATGTCAACAGATCAAACTATAGGTTGAACACTTCCAAATGGGCTGCTTCAAGTACAGTGCTTGGGTGAAATGGGACAATTGTTTATTTCTTCCCCTCCGACCCTGAAGTGCTGATTGTTGCTGGGATACAATTCATAGTTGAGGACCCTCAAGTACTTCACCCCAACTGGCCATTTTCCATGTTTGCACTCCTGGGTGGGGGAGGTGGCACTATCACAGCCAAGCCCAATGTTGCCCTCACCCAATGCCAACACATGTACTCTTTACAGTAGAGGTCAGTGGATAGCAATCACAAAGAGAAGTACAGGCAAGGAAGACCATTCAGCCCATTCTTCCATGGAACCATACAATCCCCCAATACAGCATATAACTAACTACCTGTTAAATGATTCTTAGAGTTTATCTCTCTACTACCCTACCTCCAGGTACAAATCACTCCTTATTTCATTATATGCTTCGTAATATCAGTCTTGAACTTGCCTTTTACCAGTTTCTACCTCTGTCCCCTTGTGCTGCAATTGTGGTTTAATTTGAAATACTACTCAGGATTAAACTTTTCTATTCATCGTAGTACAGTATTAGTGTGGTTGCCGTGGCTAAGTTGGTAGCACTCTCGCCCAAGTCAGAAGTTTGTGGGTTCAAGCCCCACTCCAGAGTTGAGCACATAATCCAGGCCAACACTCCAATGCGGTACGGAGGAAGTGCTGCACTATCAGGGGTGCCATCTTTCAGGTGAGACGTTAAACTAAGGCCCAGCGTGCCCTCTCAGGTGGACGTAAAAGATCCCACAGCAGGGGAGTTCTCCCTGGTGTCCTGGCTAATATTTATCTCTCAACCAACATCATTAAAAACAAATGATATGGTCAGAGGGTGGTGAACCTGTGGAATTCTCTACCACAGAAGGCTGTGGAGGCCAAGTCACTGAATATATTTAAGAAGGAGATAGAACATTCTGGAGGGGGAGGGGGAACAGCCAGTTGTCGTGATACATGTTGGTACCAACGACGTAGCTAAAAAAAGGGAAGAGGTCCTACAAGTAGAATTTAGGGAGTTAGGAGCCAAGCTAAAAAGTAGGACCTCGAAGGTAGTAATCTCTGGATTACTACCAGTGCCACGTGCTAGTAAGAGTACAGAGAACAGGATAGTTAGGCTAAATACGTGGCTTGAGCAGTGGTGTAAGAGGGAGGGTTTTAAATTTTTGAGGCATTGGAACCAGTTTTGTGGTAGGTGTGACCTATACAAAAGGGACGGTCTACACCTGTGCAGAGATGGAACTGATGTTCTCGGGGTAATTTTTGATAAAGCAGTTCGGGAGCATTTAAACTAGTATGGCAGGGGGCTAGAAACCTATGTAGTGAAATAGAGGAAAGTGAAAGGCAGACAGAAATAAATGGTAAAAGGGTGAGGAACAAAAAACAAAGGGCCAAACTAATTCATAAAAAATGTGAGCATAAAAAAAGCCTGAGGGTTTTATACCTTAATGCGAGAAGCATCAGGAACAAGGTAGATGAATTAGCTGTGGAAATAGAGGTTAATAATTATGATCTAATTGGGATTACGGAAACATGGTTGCAGGGTGAGCAGGGCTGGGAGCTTAACATACAGGGGTATTCAGTATTTAGGAAGGATCGACAAAAAAGAAAGGGAGGAGGGGTAGCATTGCTAGTAAAAAAGGGGATAAATGCAATTGAAAGGAAGGATATTAACTCAGTTAATACAGAATCTATATGGGTGGAGCTAAGAAATAGCGAGGGGCGAAAAACATTAATAGGAGTGGTATATAGGCCTCCAAATAGTAAAATAGAGGTTAGGGAGGGCATCACGAGGGAAATTAGAGAAGCGTGCAATAAGAGCACAGCTGTCATCATAGGTGACTTTAACTTACATATAGATTGGACTAGCCTAATCAGTAAAAATAATGAGGAGGAGGAATTCCTTGAGTGTTTAAGGGATGGTTATCTGGATCAATATGTCGAGGAACCAACTCGGGAACAGGCTATATTGGACTGGGTACTGTGCAATGAGAAGGGACTAATCAGTAATCTTGTTGTACGGGGACCCTTGGGTCAGAGCGATCATAACATGATCGATTTCTCACTCGAAATGGAGAGCGAAGAAATTGACTCAGAGACTAAGGTCCTGAATTTAAACAAGGGGAATTATGATGCCATGAGACGGGAACTGAGTAGGTCTGATTGGACAACGTTCCTGGGAGGACTGGAGGTAGATAAACAATGGCAAACATTTAAAGATAGAATGACAAAATTGCAAAAATTGTTTATACCAATCTGGCATAAAAGGAAATCTAAAAAGGTGACTCAACCGTGGATAACAGGGGAAATTAGAGACAGCATAAAATCCAAAGATAGGGCGTATAAAATAGCCAAAAAAAGCGCCAGAGCGGAAGATTGGGAACAGTTTAAGATAGAGCAAAGGAGGGCAAAGGGCATAATCAAGAGGGGCAAAATAGCTTACGAAAACAAGCTGGCGGAAAATATAAAAACTAACTCCAAAAGCTTTTATAAGTATATCAAAAGGAAAAGACTGGTGAAAACCAAAGTTGGTCCATTGCAGTCAGATACGGGGGAATATATAATGGGAAATAAGGAAATGGCAGATCAACTAAATGCATACTTTGGGTCAGTCTTTACGAAGGAAGACACAAAAAACCTCCCTGGGATATCGGGAAAAATAGGGACATTGGCAAAGGAGGAACTGACGCAAATCAATATCTCTAAGGATATGGTGTTAAGGAAGCTAAAGGGATTGAAGGTGGACAAATCCCCAGGGCCTGATAACATGCATCCTAGGGTACTGAGGGAGGTGGCCCTAGAGATAGCGGATGCACTAAGGATGATTTTTCAGAATTCATTAGACTCGGGAACAGTGCCCATGGATTGGAGGGTAGCTAACGTTACCCCACTATTCAAAAAGGGGGGTAGGGAAAAAGCAGGTAATTACAGACCTGTAAGCCTTACATCAGTTGTGGGCAAAATGCTGGAGTCCATCATTAAGGATGAAATAGCGGAGCACTTAGCAAATGGGGACAGGATAGGACAGAGTCAACATGGATTTACAAAGGGTAAATCGTGCTTGACTAATCTATTGGAATTTTTTGAGGGAGTAACTGGTAGAATAGATGGGGGAGAGCCAGTAGATGTGGTGTACCTGGACTTCCAAAAGGCCTTCGATAAGGTCCCACATAAAAGATTAGCATGGAAAATTGAGGCTCATGGGATAAAGGGGAAAGTATTGGCGTGGATAGGGAACTGGCTGTCAGATAGAAAACAGAGAGTTGGAATAAACGGCTCATTTTCTGAATGGCAGGCAGTAACAAGTGGGGTACCACAGGGATCTGTCCTGGGCCCCCAGCTGTTCACAATTTACATTAATGACCTGGATCAGGGAGTCGGATGCAGCATTTCCAAATTTGCAGACGACACTAAACTAGGAGGGGGGGTGGGCTCAGAGGAAGAGACCAGGAAGCTCCAGAGCGATTTGGACAGACTGGGCGATTGGGCGGATAAATGGCAGATGCACTATAATGTGGACAAGTGCGAAGTTATCCACCTTGGGTGCAGGAACGGGAGGGCAAATTATTATTTAAATGGCAATAGATTGGGAGAGGGGGAAGTACAGAGAGACCTGGGTGTTCTTGTACACCAGTCACTGAAGGCGAGCATGCAGGTGCAACAGGCGGTCAAGAAGGCAAACGGTATGCTGGCCTTCATAGCAAAAGGGTTAGAATACAGGAACAGGGATACCTTGCTGCAGCTGTACAGGGCACTGGTGAGACCACACCTCGAGTACTGTGTACAGTTTTGGTCGCCTCATCTGAGGAAGGATGTTCTTGCCATGGAGGGGGTGCAGCGGCGATTCACCAGGCTGATACCAGGAATGGCGGGAATGACCTATGAGGAGAGACTATGTAGTTTAGGGATGTACACACTGGAGTTTAGAAGATTGAGAGGGGACCTCATAGAAGTGTATAAAATTCTGACAGGTCTAGACAGACTGGATGCAGAAGGAATGTTTCCCTTGGCGGGTGAGAACAGAACTAGAGGACATAATTTAAGGATAAGGGCTAAACCATTTAGGACAGAGATGAGGGGGAATTTCTTCACTCAGAGAGTGGTGAACCTGTGGAACTCATTGCCACAGAGGGCAGTGTACGCCAGCTCATTAAATATATTTAAGAGGGAATTAGATATATTTCTACGGGCAAAAGGGGTTAAGGGTTACGGAGAGAAGGCGGGGACGGGATACTGAATTAAAGGATCAGCCATGATCTCATTGAATGGCGGAGCAGGCACGAAGGGCCGAATGGCCTACTCCTGCTCCTATCTTCTATGTATCTATGTATTTCTAGACACAAAAGGCATCAAGGGGTATGGGAAGAGAGTGGGAATATGGTATTGAGATAGAAGATCAGCCATGATCATACTGAATGGCGGAGCAGGCTCGAAGGGCCGAATGGTCTACTCCTGCTCCTATTTTTCTATGTTTCTATGATCACATTGCTGTTTGTGGGACCTTGTTGTCCGCAAATTAGCTGCCACGTTTCCTACATTACAACAGTGACTCCACTTCAAAAGCAGCTGTAAAGCACTTTGGGACATCCTGAGTTTGTGTAAGGTGCTATATACTGTAAATGCAAGTTCTTTCTTTGTGTGTATTTTATACCTCTATAAAGACCCCTCTCATTTACCTCCTTTCAAGGCTGAAGACTGAGTTTTCCTCACCTTTCCTCATAAGTCAGTCTCTGATATTAGGGATCAGCCTGATGGTCCTTTTATGTGTCGCATCCAGAGCTTGGATATTTCCCCAGTGCCTCAGTGCTCAGAACTGAACACAGTATTCAAGATACAGTCTCACCAAAGGTAACTACCTCAGTTTCAAGGTGCATTGAATTTCGTCTGCGATAATTCTACCGACTTGTAAATGTTGTCTAAGTCCTTCTAATTAAGAGTAAGCACCTCAGCTGATTTTTACCTCTTTACCAGCCCTGTGATGATGACATCCCCTGACTATAACCTTGGATAAGATACAGTAAGTTATTACAGACCAAATCGAACCAAAGCTTCTCGGTAATAACAACAGAAAATGCTGGAAAAACTCAGCAGGTCAGGCAACATCCGTGGAGAGAAATTTGAGTTGACGTTTCGGGTCGAACCCTTCTTCAAAACTGGAAAGAAAAGAAACTAGATCGAAGACAGGGCTGCGATCGGACAAAAGAATAAAAGAAACAAAAGAAGTAAGAGATTAGAAGCTAGACGAGATGGTAATAGGCTGAGATTAGGTGTAAAGTGTACTGTCAGGGCAAGAGATAGCTGCCAGGTGTGAGAAAGAAACAAAAGGAAAGGGGGGGGGGGGAAAGGAGTGGAAAAATTACAAGAAAAAATAAAATAATGCTATCGTACAAAGCTTCTCGGTGTTTATTGAGGGCGGTGGTCATCATAGAGATGTAGGAAGAGATGACACAGATGACCATTTGGACATAGGCACTAGATGACATGCGAATACATGAATATGTGCAAATCAAACTAATAATGATAATAACATAATGACATCATGTTAATAATGATATCCTGTAACAGAAGGGAATTTTTTTTAAGTTCTTGCTTAAAATAAAATTGACGGCCCTAATTGTATTTAAATGTTAACTGGACGAAAAGTTTACCTGCCATTGTCTGCAGCAACCTGCAACCTCCATCCACAATGCACTGCCACCTCATGCTCAGTGAATGAACTTCCGCACATGCGCAGTGCTTTTTTCCAATTCAGTCAGGATCTGTTGCGCTCGGAACTCTGGGTAATGTACCCCTACTCTCTTTTTTAAGTTTTTGGGTTTTAATAAATGTATCGACGTGAATTTTATTGTTTCAGATAAATAAAGTTGTAAATTCCCATTCTCTAAATATTGATTTACATTGAAATAGGAGAGTTTATATATTACTATGTCACATAGGCAAATCCTTCGACCATTACAATAGCAAAATACTGCAGATGCTGCCTTCGACCATTTGCTCGCAAGGCCCAAGTACAATGGCGGGTGATGTCATCCATAGTGCATGGCGTTTGTGAAAGCCCTCTATCAGTAGAGTTATGGCTCAACAGCGCATGTGCACAAATGTACTGCGAGCTGAATCCTCCCGGAGACGTAGAGAGCGAGCAGGGGACATTCACCCATTCCAGCCCGTGCGGTTAAATGCGGACGGTGGAACCGCTCCTGTGGGGAGAGTTTTCGTGCAGGCTGTCATTTGCAACGCACATTGCATTTATCGTTGAGGGTTACTGAAAGCGCGCGAGACACACCTGGCCCCACTTTATCGGCACTGTAAGCACAGCATTTAATGCACAGCCCCTTTATCGGCACTGTAAGCGCAGCATTTGATGCACGGCCCCTTTATCGGCAGTGTAAGCGCAGCATTTGATGCACGGCCCCTTTATCGGCACTGTAAGCGCAGCATTTGATGCACGGCCCCTTTATCGGCACTGTAAGTACAGCATTTGATGCACAGAAAATGCTGGAAACACTCAGCAGGCCAGGCAGCATTTGTGGAGAGAGAAACAGAGTTAACGTTTCAAGTCGATGACCTTTCGTCAGAACTGGAAAAAGTACAGCATTTAGTGCACAGTTCTGACGAAAGGTCATAGACCTGAAACATTAGCTCTGTTTCTCTCTCCACAGATGCTACCTGACCCGCTGCGTATTTCCAGCATTTTCTGTTTTTATTTCAGATTTCCAGCGTCCACAGTATTTTGCTTTTGTATTTGATGCACAGCCCCTTTATCTGCACTCAGTACAGGATTTGGTGCACAGATTAGGTCCCTTTATCTTCACTGTAACTACAGCATTTAGTGCATAGTCCAGGCCCCTTTATCATATGATACAGCACAGAAGGAGGCCATTCAGCCCATAATGTCCGTGCCAGCTCTTTGGTCATAGCCTTGTAATTGTTTTCCCTTCAAGTATTTATCCAGTTCCCTTTTGAAAGTTATGATTGAATCTGCTTCCATCACCCTTTCAGGCAGTGCATTCCAGATCACAACAACTCGCTGCATGAAAAAACATTTCTCTTCACATCGTCTCTGGTTTTTTTGCCAGTTACCTTAAATCTGTGTCCTCTGGTTACTGACCCTTCTGCCAGTGGAAACTCTCCTTATTTACTCTATCAAAACTGTTCATGATTTTGAACACCTCTATCCTCCTAACATTTTCTGCTCTAAGGAGAACAACCCCATCTTCTCCAAAAGTAAAATACTGCCAGTGCTGGAAATCTGAAACAAAAACAGAAAATGCAGGAAATACTCAGCAGGTCAGACAGCCTCTGTCGGTAGAAAAACAGAGTTAACGTTTCAGGTCGATGGTTGTATCATATAATAAAGGGGTGTGCAATAAATGCTGTACTTACAGTGCCGCTTTGTTTCAACACACCTGTACAATTCTCTGAAAGAGTTATCCATTTAATCTAATCCCCTGTCCATTTTCAATTATTTATCCACTTACATTGTAAAACTTACGTTGTAAAAGCTATTATGGATTCTGCAACTACCACTATTTAGAAGTTTGAGGCGTAATCTAATTGAGGACGTGTAAAACACACTGCCGATTTGCCTTCAGGCCGTTGTGCACTACTGGCGTTGACCAATTTCACCCCCCAGTAATTATCTTTCTGTTCTAGAAGAGGCCAACAGCCCCAATGAAGGAGGCACACCAAATGTTCAGAGACAGAATCGTCAGCAATTCCAAAGAGTTGGAATATCGCCCACACTCCAAAGATGGGCAAAAGTGCTTCAACTGCTCTGAATATGGCAAGAACTTTACTGCAAACGGCAACCTCAAACAACACCTGGATCCACATCGGGGAGAAGCCTTTCAATTGCCCCATTTGCAGGAAGGAGTTAAGTCATCCATCCACACTCTGAAACCACAAGCGCACGCATACAGGAGTGTAATGTATTGTCACATGGTTTAGTATGAGCATGCTCAGTTTGCTCTGGCCTAATAAAGCAAGCATGTGGACTAGCAACTCATCGTGTCTTTGTCCTTGATTTGTTCTACCCACATTTTGGCGATGAGATTGGGATCCCAAAGCCATTTTTAGGGATCATGGAAGGACAGAGTGTTCGACCTTCATGTGGACAAGTTTAAGATGAATTTGTGACACCTAAACTGAATTTTTGCGATGTTTTACTGTTAATGTTCATGTAGAATCATCTGTGCTTCAGTTTCACGTGTATGTATACACAGTAACAGTGGCGCTGATTCGCACACCTACACAGAGTGTGCTGAATCACTGTTCAACGGGATTGGGACAATCATGGTCGCACCTACAGGATTCATTGGAAGCCTCAGCATGTATGACTGAGCTCATGAACCATTCAGTTCTTACATTGAGCGGATGGAGATTTTTTTTTAGGGCCAATAACATTATTGATACCAAAGGTGCAGATGAGAATGTTCAAGCTCAAAATAAAGTAATTTGTGAATGGAAGAAAGCAATTTTTCTAACAGAGATCGGGCCAGATGTCTACGAAACATTGACAAACCTACTCGCACCAGGGAAAGCGAAGGATGCGTCGTTTGAAGACATTGTCAAGAATCTCGAGGACCATTTCGACCCAAATCCGTTAGAAATAGCAGAGAGCTATAAGTTTGGTACCAGAAACCAAAAAAGTGAGTACTTTGTAGCTCTTAAAATCCTGTCTTTGCATTGTAACTTCGGCACATTTTTGGATCGTGCATTGCGAGATAAGTTTGTGTGTGGACTGGTGGATGAGTGCACACAGTCCAAGTTACTGAACACTCTGAACCTAACGTTTGGCATAGCATGCAAAATTGCCCTATCGAGATGGCATCTAAGAATGCTAGGGAGCTCCGTCCAACTCAAGTGACTAGTGCAGCTGAGGTCTACAGTCACAAAGCCACCGCTGAGCCTAAAGCTGTAAGACTGGGTCAAAAACATGTTGGTGAGAGCAGTTCAGTGACTTGTTATCGCTGCAATGGAAACCATTCACTACAGTCCTGCCAATACAGAAATGCGAAGTGTTTTCACTGCCAGAAGCAAGGCCATATATCAACAGCTTGTGGAGCTAGATCTAAAGCAGGAAGTATGAACCATTCTAGTGGCAATGCAAAGCAGCGACAACAAAAGGGAGGCATTCACAATATTGAAGTGAACACACCTGATGCTAAAGAACTAGGCGCCTACAGTATCTAAGCCACTAGTGGCAACGCTAGCAGTCGTGAGAAAGA
This sequence comes from Somniosus microcephalus, assembly GCF_052327205.1. Classification (NCBI taxonomy): domain Eukaryota; kingdom Metazoa; phylum Chordata; class Chondrichthyes; order Squaliformes; family Somniosidae; genus Somniosus; species Somniosus microcephalus. Next base: position 332,278,284 of record NC_140988.1, read on the forward strand.
CTTACGTACAAAACCTTTGATCAACAACCAATATGTTGATATGTGTATCAACACGGCAGCGGACTGCTCTATCATGAGTAAGGACACATATGAGAGTAAGTTTAATCAAGTACCACTTACAAAGAGTACCGTAGAGTTAAAAACCTACTGTGGAGAAATCCTAGAGACATGTGGACAAATGGAATGTACTGTTCAACACAATGGCCAGCGGGCTACAACAACAGGCCAATCCTCATGGGCAAAGACTGGTTCAGAAAGTTAAAACTAGACTGGAAAAACATCTTCAGTGTAGACACCTCAAAAGAAGCGACTCGACACAATGCTAAACAAGTACGAAAACATGTTCACAGAGAGTTATGAGGGCATCACTGGGTATGACGTGCATATCCGCATCAAGCTCAACACGAAGCCTGTCTATTGCAAGGCAAGGCTGGTCCCCTATGCGTTGAAAAGTCAGGTGGAAGAAGAGCTAGCAAAACTCAAGAGAGGACGGAGTGCTAGTAAAAAGTGACAAAAGTGAATGGGCTACCCCGATTGTGGTAGTGCCCAAAGCAGACAGAACTGTACGCTTGTGTGGTGACTACAAAGTTACTGTCAACCAAGCAGTTGACGATGAGCAGTACCCGTTACCTACATCGCAAGATTTGTATGCAGCACTCTGGCTCAAAGGTTTTCTCCAAGCTTCACCTGTCACACATTTATGCTCAGCTGAATGTTGACAGAGAGTCAACAGTATCTCACCATCAACACACACAAGGGACTGTACTCATACACCAAGCTGCTGTATGGTGTAAAGTCCTCCCCCAAAACCTTCCAGGTTATGATGGATAAGATTTTGCAAGGAGTTTCAAATTGCTTATGCAATCAAGACAATGTGCCAATCGCAACAAGCAGCGAGGAAGAAAATCTAGAAGTGTTAGATATAGTGCTTCAAAGGTTGAATGCTCACAATGTCAAATTGAAAAGGAGTAAATATGCTTTTGTGCAGCCTGAGGTTGTGTACCTTGGTCTGAAAGTTGATGCAAATGGCTTGCAACCAGTGAAGGAAAAGGTTGACGCTGTCATCAATGCTCCAAAGCCACAGAACGTGTCTGAGTTAAGATCTTTTCTTGGAATGGTCCAGTACTACGCACATTTCTTACCTGAGTTAGCGACCATGTTAGCTCCATTGCACGAGCTCCTCAAGAGGGATGTCCAGTGGAAGTGGAGAAAAGTACAACGCTTGTAAGAGAAGTCTCTCTAGCGATGCTCTACTTGTGCTCTATGACACAAAGTGTGAGTTTAAGTCAGCGTGTGATGCTTCCAGCTACGGTGTGGGAGCTGTCATAAGCCATGTAATGGATGACGGCCAAGAGAAACCAATCGTGTTCGCATCACGAACCCTCACAAAGAGCGAAAGAAACTATGCGCAAATTGAAAAGGAAGCACTCGCCATAGTGTTTGGAATCAAGAAATTCCAACAGTTCCTGATAAGCAGAAAGATAACCCTGATAACTGATCACAAACCGCTCCGAGCAATATTGGGGCCCAAATCTGCCATCTCTGCCATGGCCACATCAAGAATGCAACGTTGGGTGTTGTTGTCACAATATGATTACACGATTGAATATCGCACTTCAAAGCAAAACGCAACCGCAGATGCCTTGTCCAGGTTGCCACATGAGAACTCGTGTTGAGATTTTCATGCTAGGTGCAGTTGACAAAGACTCCCGTGAATGCAACTGAGATTGCAGATGAGACTCAAAAGGACTCAGTACTGAAAAGAGTGTATGAAAACACCTTGAATGGATGGACTGATCAGTGTCTGGAAACAGAGTTGAAACCATTCCATAACTGTGATACTGAATTGTCTCGTGAGCAAGGTTGTATCAAGTGGGGAAACAGAGTGGTGGTACCTATCTCTCTGAGAGATAGAATTCTGGCCGAACTTCATACTGAACATCCAGGGATCATCAGTATGAAATCAATTGCAAGAAGCTTTGTTTACTGGCCTGGATTGGACAGTGATCTTGAGTTACTTGTCGGCAAAGTGGATTGAAGTGAAACATATAGGTTCAAACAAGTCGGAGATAAAAACAGGATCATCTTTGAGTTCGGAACCAAGACAAAACACCCGAAAATTGGTTCAACACCAAACCTTCTTTAAGGAGATCAGGAAGGCTCTGCAAGCCTGTTATTAAACTGGGTTTGTAGTTAATTTAAAAGAAAAAAAGCCAGGAGTTTTTGTTATGTGGTACATGTAATGCTGGGTAAGGTGAAACCATTGTTTTGTTGTGTTTGAGAGGGGAATACATCCATTTTTTTTTAAGGGGAAAGCAGCGTAATGTATTATCACATGGTTTGTCACATGGTTTGGTATGAGCATGCTCAGTTCGCTCTGACCTAATAAAGCAAACACATGGACTAGCAGCTCATCCTGTCTCTGTCCTTCATTTGTTCTACCCACCTATATTACAAGGAGAGAAGCCATGTCAATGCCTTGCCTGCGGGAAGCAGTTTGGTCGGTCATCCAGCCTTGTGGTGCACCAATGAACACATACAGGAAAGAAGTCGTTCGAGTGCTCTGACTGCGGAAACGAGTTTAGTCATTCATCCAATCTAGTGATTCACCGGCGCACATATGCGGGGGGAAAGCCATTCAAGTGCCCAGAATGTGGGAAGGAGTCCAGCCAGTTGTCCAAGCTGGTGATACATCACCGCATGCACACCAAAGAGAAACCGTATCAGTGCCCAATTTATGAGAAGGAGTCCAGCCAGTTGTCCAGTCTTGTGATGCATCAGCGCACACATAGAGGGAGAAGCTCTTCAAATGCCCCATACGCAGCAAGGGGTTTAGCCACTCATGCGCCCTTCGCACACATGAACGTACAAACACAGGAGACGCCTGATAAGTGCCCAATGTGTGGAAAGGGATTTCGTCAGCTCTCGTCGCTGGTAAAACACCAGCAAATTCACATGGGAAAGACCAGATCCGTGCATGGATTGTGGGAAACAGTTCAAAAACTTGTCTAATCCACGCAGTCATCAGCGCTCACACAAAGCTAAGTGATCGCAAGGAAGCTGAAGCTTACCTTATATTCCATCTTCTTTGTCCTGGCCGTGTCAGCCGTGACCCAGTTGGTAGCACTCTCACCTCTGAGTCAGAAGGTTGTGGGTTCAAGTGCCACTCCAGAGACTTAAGCACAAAAATCTAGGCTGACACTCCAGTGCAGTGCTGAGGGAGCGCTGCACTGTCGGAGGTGCCGTCTTTCGGATGAGTCATTAAACTGAGGCCCCGTCTGCTCTCTCAGGTGGACGTAAAAGATCCCGTAGCACTATTTCGAAGAAGAGCAGGGGAGTTATCCCAGGTGTCCTGGCCAATATTTACCCCTTAATCAACATCACTAAAAAAGCAGATTATCTGGTCATTATCATATTGCTGTTTGTGGGAGCTTGCTGTGCGTAAATTGGCTGTCGTGTTTCATACATTATAACAATGACTACACTTCAAAAGTACTTAATTGGCTGCAATGCGCTTTGGGACGTCCTGTGGTCATGAAAGACGCTATATAAATGCAAGTCTTTTTCTTTCTTTCTCACAAACACCTTCGTTCCACTCCCTGCTGCATCGGAAATTGATCCCGTTCCTTTCGGAATCTTCAAACTGAGCGACATTCACTGCACTAAGTGACAGTCTGCTCCATAACTCAACAACAACTTGCATTTATAGGAAAACATCCCAAGGCGCTTCAAAAAGGCATAAAGAAAAACGAATGTCACATCAAAGAAATAAATAGTAGAAGTGATCAAAGGTTGGTCAAATGATTTTAAAAGAGTAGAGGGATGAGAGATGTTTAGAGAGGGAAGTCCAGAGTGTGGGATCTAGGTGGCTGAAAACTCAGCCGCCAATGGTGGGTTGTTGCACAAAAGGCCAGGGTAGAAGAAATTGAAAGTTCAAAGATAGTTATAGAGCTCGATAAGGTTACGTCCATGAAAGGATTTAAACACAAAGATGAGAATTTAAAATTTTGAGGTATTTGGGGCCAAGGAGCTGTCTTAGGCAGTCCCTCGGAACCGAGGATGACTTGCTTCCACATTAAAAATGAGTTCGCAGGTGACTAATGAGTCCAATGTGGGACCTACAGTCTCTGTCACAGGTGGGGCAGACAGTGGTTGAAGGGGCGGGTGGGTGGCATGCTTGGGTTGACGTGCGCTCCTTGCGCTGGGCTTCCGCTTGCTCCCGGTGAAGCGACTCGAGGTGTTCGGCGCCTTCCCGGATGCTTCTCCTCCACTTTGTGCGGTCTTGGGCCAGGGATTCCCAGGTGTCGGTGGGGATGTTACACTTTTTTAAGGAGGCTTTGAGGGTGTCCTTGAAGCGTTTCCTCTGCCCACCTGGGGCTCTCTTGCCGTGCCGGAGCTCCGAGTAGAGCGCTTGTTTTGGGAGTCTCGTATCGGGTATGCGGACAATGTGACCCGTCCATCGGAGCTGATCGAGCGTGGTCAAAGCTTCGATGCTGGGCATGTTGGCCTGAGCAAGTAGGTCGTGAGGACAGGAGTGATGGCCCAGCAGGATTTGGTTTGGGATGGGGTACCAGCAGCAGAGTTTTGGATGATCTGAAGTTTACGGAGGAAGGGAGGCCAACCAGAAGAGTATTGGAATAGTCAGTTCTGGAGGTATGAAAAGTGTGACTGAAGGTTTCAACAGCAGATGAACTCAGTTAGGGATGGAGGTGGTGATTTTATGGAGGTGGAAGTAGGCAGTCTTTCTGATGGAGGATATCATGTTATTAAACTCAACTCGGGGTCGAACAGGACGCCGAGTTTGCAAACAGTTTGGTTCACCCAAAGATAGCGGCCAGAGGATAGAATCAGTGGTGAAAGTATGGAGATTTTGCTGGGGGCCGAAGATGATGGCTTTGGTTATCCTAATGTTTAGCTGAAGGAAATTACAACTCATGCATGGCCTGGATGTTGAATATATAATCTGACAGTACAGAGGCAGTGGAGAGGTCAAGAGAGGCACATTAGGGAAAAGCTATTGCTTCCGTTAAGCTGAACTCATAGGTTTTTCAGTTTATAATCATGTTCTCTGATTCTGCTATCCTGGTTTTACACCCACTTGTTGTCAGCTGGGAGAGATAGAGGAAGATTAATAGGGAAATAAAAATTAGAAATAAAAAAGAAAAAAAGGAGAACTCTCCACTGGCTGGAGTAATACTTAGCACAAAGGGAGATGGTTGTGGTTATTGGAGGCCAATCATCTCAGCCCCAGCACATCGCTGCAGGAGTTCCTCAGGGCAGTGTCCTAGGCCCAACCATCTTACATAAGAAATAGGAGCAGCAGTAGGCCATTCGGCCCTTTGAGCCTGCTCCGCCATTCAATAATATCATGGCTGATCTTCTGCCTCAATTCCATTCACCGGCCTTATCGCCATATCCCTTGATGCCCTTACTAGTCATAGAAGATAGGAGCAGGAGTAGGCCATTTGGCCCCTCAAGCCTGTTCAGCCATTTAATGAGATCATTGCTGATCATCCAAATTCAGTACCCTGTCCCTGCTTTCTCCCCATATCCCTTGATCCCATTAGCCTTACGAAATATATCTAATCCTTTTTGAATATATCTAATGAATTGGCCTCAACGGCCTTCTGTGGTAGAGAATTCCACAGGTTCATCACTCTCTGGGCGAAGAAATTCCTCCTCATCTCAGTCCTAAATGGTTTACCCCTTATCCTTAGACTGTGACCCCTGGTTCTGGACTCCCCCGCCATTGGGAACATCCTTCCTTGATTTAGTCTGTCTAGTCCTGTTAGAAGTTTTCAAGAGATCCCCTCTCATTCTTCTAAACTCTAGCGAATACAAGCCCAATCGACCCAATCTATCTTCATATGTCATTCCTGCTATCCCAGGTATCAGTCTGGTGAATCTTCGCTGCACTCCCTCCATGACAAGAACATCCTTCCTCAGATAAGGTGACCAAAATTGCACACAATACTCAAGATGTGATCTCACCAAGGCCCTGTACAACTGCAGCAAGACATCCTTGCTCCTGTACTCGAATCCTCTTGCTATGAAGGCCAACATATCATTTGCCTTCTTAACCGCCTGCTGCACCTGCATGCTTACCTTCAGCGACTGCTGCAAAAGGACACCCAGGTCTCATTGCACTTCCCCTTTTCCCAATCTATTATTGCTGTTCAGATAATAATCTGCCTTCCTGTTTTTGCCACCAAAGTGGATAACCTCGCATTTATCCACATTATACTGCATCTGCCATGCATCTATCTGCCCAATCACCCAACCTGTCCAAATCATACTGGAGTTTCTCTGCATCTGTTATGTTCATTAATAACTAGTCATTTTTATTAAGAACAGCTAGCTTTTGCTAGACACTTTATTGAGCACATGTGGACTAGGTACAGTATCTGTAGAGGCATCCATCTTGACTGCTGCCTTGTGGGTAGCCTGGTGCATCGTGGGTAGCCCACTCTTATATACATACAGCACCACCTAGTGTACCATTCCAGAATGACAGGTTACTGATCATTACATCCCCCTTTCTTTGAGGTTAAACAAAATCAGTATCAATCAATATCAATCAATCATGACAACATAAATATCTTCAACAGTCAATACATTTTCAATGTAGTTTTCTTTGTGCTCAAAGATTAAGTCTATTAGGCTTTTTTACTTCACGTGTGGATCTTCTCAGCACAGGTAAGTCTGATGTGTTTTCATGAGAGCCTGTATGTGTATTTGTGTTAGATTGTTCTGGTGGTGAGTGACAAGATTCAGTTGCGGCATTGTCATCGATTTGCTCTTCGATAGTCTCTTGTGTTTTTAGGAGGGAACGGCGGTTCCTCCTGAGAATCTGTCCTTCCTCAGTTCTAACAGTGTATGACCTTGGTCCTACTTCCTCAAGAACTGTAGCTTTCCTGTTCCATGCATCTGGATCTTCAATCCTGACAACATCATTCCTTGTCAATGGTTTCAGAGTTTTGGATGACTTGTCATAGTATGATTTCTGTTTCAGCTTTAACAGTTGAAGTCTCTGTCTCAGTTCCTTACTCTGCTTTTCTTTTGCACAGCAGGGTAGCGTGGTACGCAACTTGCGACCCATTAGGTGTTCAGCAGGTGAAGAACCACAGTCTAAAGGTGAGGCTCGGTAGCTCAGCAGGGCGAGATAAGGATCAGACTTGCTTTCTGTCGCTTTCTTCAGTAGCTGCTTGAGAACTTGAACACCTTTCTCTGCCTTACCATTCGACTGAGCATACAAAGGACTGGATGTGATGTGTTGAAAGTCATAATGTGCTGCAAACTGTTGCCACTCCTTACAGTTGAAGCACGGACCACTGTCGCTAACGGCAATCCTGGGAATTCCATGTCTGGCGAAGATGGATTTTACATGCATTATGACACTGCTTGCTGTGGTGCTTGAGAGCAGCGCCATCTCAGGATAGTTAGAATAGTAGTCAATCACTATTAGTCTTTACCATTTAAATGAAAAAGGTCCATACCAACCTTTTGCCATGGTGCTGTTGGTATGTCAGCTACTATCATTGGTTCCTTTGCTTGTTTGTTTTGGTGTTTCTGACATGTCTCACATTTGTCTATCATGTTCTCAATGTCCTTATTTATGCCAGGCCAATAAACAGTGTCTCTTGCTCTCCTTTTGCATTTTTCAATTCCGAGGTGTCCCTCATGAATCCTTTTGAGCATGTCTTGACGTAGAGCCTGTGGAATGACTATTCTGTTCTATTTTAGTAATAGTCCACTTGCGACACTCAATTCTGACCTTATGTGAAAATATTTTGGACAGGAACCTTTTGGCCAACCATGATGAATGTTCTCTATTACTGTTTGTAATACTGTATCTTTTACTGTTTCTTCTGCTATTTGCTTTGATTTTGTATCTGACACGGGCAGCGCAGCAGTGACCATACTCACATGAACATCCACGTCTTCTTCAGTAGAGCTCACATGACTCATTGTGGGTGCTTGGGATAGTGCATCTGCTAACACTATGTATTTGCCTGGTGTGTAGATCAGTTCAAAGTCATATCTTTGCAGCTTCATCATGAGTCGTTGAATCCTTGGAGACATCTCATTCAGGTTCTTTTTTATGATGGCAACCAGTGGGCTGTGGTCTGTCTCAACTGTGAAGGTGGGAAGTCCATATATGTAGCCATGGAACTTTTCTAATCCAACTACCAAGCCTAGACATTCCTTTTCAATCTGGGCGTATCGACACTCAGTATCAGTCATAGACCTGGAGGCATAGGCAACAGGCTTCCAATCTTCACCCTCTGCTTGTAGCAAGACCGCACCTAGGCCATCTTTTGATGCATCCATTGACACTTTGATTCTTTTTGTTGGGTCAAAGAAGGTGAGTACAGGTGTGGTTGTCAGCACTGTTTTGAGGTTTATCCACTCTTGTTCATGTCTTTCTGTCCATGCGAACTCATTTCTTTTACATAGCAGGTCTCGCAGACAGGCTGTCTTGGCTGACAAGTTAGGAATGAACTTTCCAATGAAGTTTATCATCCCCATGATGCGTAGCACTCCTTTTTTGTCAGTGGGTTGGGGCATTTTGAGTATGGCATTTACTTTTTCCATATCTGGCTCTATTCCTTTACCAGATAGATTATCTCCTAGGAAAGTGACTTCCTGGACGCCAAACTGACACTTGGTTTTGTTGAGCTTCAGTCCATTCCGGCATATGCTCTGTAGCACTTCAGTCAGTCTCTCATTGTGTTCTTTCAGTGTGGAGCCCCAGATGATGATTTCATCAACATAGACCCGAACTCCTTCCAGACCTTCAATTATATGTTCCATCGCTCTATGAAAGATTTCAGATGCAGATATTATCCCGAAAGGCATTCTGAGGAAACAATACCTGCCAAATGGTGTGTTGAAGGTACAGTATTTGGTGCTCTCTTCATCCAGTTTTAGTTGCCAAAATCCTTGTGAGGCATCGAGCTTTGTAAAGTATCTGGCACCTGACATTTCACTGGTGATTTCTTCTCGCTTGGGAATCTGGTAGTGTTCACGTTTTATGTTTGCATTTAAGTCCTTTGGATCCATGCATATTCTTAGATCATTGTTCTTTTTCTTTACACATACCATGGAGTTAACCCAGTCTGTTGGCTCTTCGACTTTCCTGATGACTCCTAGTGTGGTCATTCTGTCCAGTTCATTCTTGAGCCGGTCACGCAGGGGTGCTGGAACTCTTCGTTGAGCATGTACCACTGGCTGAGCATCCTCCTTTAGCTGGATCTTGTAAGTGAATGGTAGAACTCCAAATCCTTTGAACACATCCTGGAAATTATTTACTACAGAATCCACTGAGTCATCTGGTCTGCTTATGGCACAGTTTATACGATATACTCTCTTGACCAGTTCTAAGTCCTCACAAGCTTTGTCACCCAGTAGTGAATCAAGTCCTTCAGCCACAACAGAAAACATGAGATGATGCACTTTGTCTTTGACTGTCACTTTAAGTCTGCATACACCTAAGCTATCTATTTTCTGTCCATTATAGTCCTTCAGTAGTACTGACTTTTTCTGTATTTTGGGCTTTTCTTTCATGTTTTTTATGTCACTCATACTGATTAAGTTTGCTTTTGCCCCAGTGTCCAGTTTCAATGTAACTAATGCTCCATTTATCTGCAGTGGGATCATCCATTTGTCCTCTTTTACTGCATTAATTTTATGTTCAGCATTGTCCATATCTAAGGGCTGCACATTTTCTGTATCATTTTTGACATTGTCACATGACACAATTCGTACAAAAAATGTCTCACTTAAATCAGTGTCCTCAATCACATTAACTCGTTGCCCTTTCTTTGTTTTTACTTTTGAAAAGCATTGTTTGGCAAAGTGATTCTTTCCATTACACTTTGTGCACATTTTTCCAAACGCTGGGCATTGTCTTAACTGGTGTTTGTAACCACAGCCATTACAATTAAAAATGTCATCCTCCGATTGCTTTTCATTTCTGTTCTGCCCACGTTTCTTCCCCTTGTAGGACACAGCACCGACAGCAGCATTATCACTCATTACAATCGCATCATTATTGATTTCACTGAAAGTCTTCGCGTGCTTTTGAGCTAGCTCGCTGGCTTGGCATATTTTCACAGCAATTTCCACTGTTAGTTCGGTTTCTCTCAACAGACGTTCCCTGACTTTTTTATCATGAATACCAAACACAATCTGGTCACGAATCATGGATGCTTTCAGCTCAGAGAAATTACATGTCTGTGCTTTCAGTTTCAGATCAGTCAAAAAGCTATCAAAAGTCTCATTTTGCTGCTGTGTCCGAGAACAGAAGATGTACCTCTCATAGGTTTCATTCTTTTTGGGAGAACAATGTGTATCAAACTTCTTCAGCACATCGTCTAATTTTCCTCTGTTCTCTGGGTTAAATACAAATGTATTAAATACCTCTATCGCCTGTGGGCCTGCAACCGTCAGCAGCAACGCTATTTTCCTTGCGTCTGGCTTCGTACCGTACCCGATGGCAGCAATGTAGAATTCGAATTGTTGTTTAAAAGTCTGCCAATTGTAGTCGATATTTCCTGTGAGTTTCAAACGCTCTGGTGGCTTCAAATTCTCCATGTCGCGTTGCACAATATTCAGCTGATCTTAGCAATCCTGGTACCATGTTATGTTCATTAATAACTAGTCATTTTTATTAAGAACAGCTAGCTTTTGCTAGACACTTTATTGAGCACATGTGGACTAGGTACAGTATCTGTAGAGGCATCCATCTTGACTGCTGCCTTGTGGGTAGCCTGGTGCATCATGGGTAGCCCACTCTTATATACATACAGCACCACCTAGTGTACCATTCCAGAATGACAGGTTACTGATCATTACAGCATCCTCCTCACAGCACACACGCCCACCCAGCTTTGTGTCATCTACAAACTTGGAGATATTACATCTAGTTCCCTCGTCTAGATCATTAATATATATTGTGAATAGCTGGGGTCCTAGCACCGATCCCTGCGGTACCCCACTAGTCACTGCCTGCCACTCGGAAAAAGACCCATTTATTCCAACTCTTTGCTTCCTGTCTGCCAACCAGTTCTCTATCCAAGTCAGTACTTTACCCCCAATCCCATGTGCTTTAACTTTGCACGCTAATTTCTTATGCGGGACCTTATCGAAAGCCTTCTGAAAGTCCAAATACCCCACATCCACTGGTTCCCCCTTAACTATTCTACCAGTTACATCCTCAAAAAATTCCAGTACATTAGTCAAGCACGATTTGCCTTTTGTAAATCCATGTTGATTTTGTCCGATCCTGTCACTGTTTTCCAGGTGCTCTGCTATTACATCTTTTATAATGGACTCTAGCATTTTCCCCACTACCGATGTCAGGCTTACCAGTCTATAATTCCCCGTTTCTTCTCTACCACCTTTTTTAAATAGTGGGGTTACATTAGCTACCCTCCAATCCATGGGAACTGTTCCAGAGTCTATAGAATTTTGGAAGATGACCAGCAATGCATCCAATATTGCTAGGGCCACTTCCTTAAGTACCCTAGGATGTAGATTATCAGGCCCTGGGGATTTATCGGCCTTCATTCCCGTCAATTTCCCTAACATCATTTCCCTACAAATACTGATTTCATTCAGTTCCTCCCTCTCATCAGACCCTATGTTCCCCGACATCTCTGGGAGGTTATTTGTGTCCTCCTTTGTGAAGTCAGAACCAAAGTATGTATTTAATTGGTCTGCCATTTCTTTGCTCCCCATTATAAATTCCCCTCGGAGTATGGTCAGAGTTGACAATTTCCAACACTTCTTTTAAATTCACTGACGGAATGTGGCCGTTGCTGGCAAAGCCAGCATTTATTGCCCATCCCTAATTTTCCTTGAGAAGGTAGCAGTGAGCCGACTTGAACCGCTGCAGTCCATGTGCTGTTAGGTAGTGAGTTCCAGGATTTTGACCCAGTGACAATGAAGGAACGGCAATATGTTTCCATGTCAGGATGGTATGTGACTTGGAGGGGAACTTGGAGGTGAAGGTGATCCCATGCACCTGCTGCCCTGTCCTTCTAGGTGATATAGGTCGCAGGTTTGGGAGGTGCTGTCGAAGAAGCCTTGGCGAGTTGCTGTAGTGCATCTTGTAGATGGTACACACTGCAGCCACGGTGGAGAGGGAGGGAGTGAATGTTTAAGGTGGTGGTAGGGGTGCCAACCTTGTCCTGTATGGTGCTGAGCTTCCTGAGTGTTGTTACAGCTGCACTCATCCAGGCAAGTGGAGAGTATTCATCACATTCCTGACTGTGTCTTGTAGATGGTGGAAAGGCTTTGGGGAGTCAGAAGGTGAGTCACTCGCCTCAGAATACCCAGTCTCTGACCTGCTCTTAGAAACATAGAAGATAAGAGCAGGAGTAGGCCATTCGGTCCCTCGAGCCTACTCCGCCATTCAATGCGATCATGGCTGATCATCCAAACTCAGTACCCTGTCCCTGCTTTCTCCCCATATCCCTTGATCCCTTTAGCCTTAAGAAATATATCCAACTCCTTCTTGAGTATATTTAATGTATTGGCCTCTACTGCCTTCTGTGGTAGAGAATTCCACAGGTTCACCACTCTCTGGGTGAAGAAATTCATCCTCATTTCTGTCCTAAATGGCCTACCCCTTATCCTTAGACTGTGACCCTGGTTCTGGACTCCCCGACCATCGGGAACATCCTTCCTGCATCTAGTCTGTCCAGTCCTGTCAGAATTTTATAAGTTTCAATGAGATCCCCTCTCATTCTTCTAAACTCCAGCGAGTACAAGCCCAATCAACCCAATCTCTCCTCATACGTCATTCCTACCATCCCAGGTATCAGCCTGGTGAATCTTCGCTGAAGTCCCTCCATTGCAAGAACATCCGTCCTCAGATAAGGCGACCAAAACTGCACACAATACTCAAGATGTGGTCTCACCAAGGCCCTGTATAATTGCAGCAAGACATCCTTGTTCCTGTACTCAAACCCTCTCGCTACGCAGGCCAACATGCCATTTGCCTTCTTAACCGCCTGCTGCACCTGCATGCTTACCTTCAGCGACTGGTGCACAAGGACACCCAGGTCTCGTTGCATTTCCCCTTCTCCCACTCTATTGCCATTCAGATAATCTGCCTTCCTGTTTTTGCAGCCAAAGTGGATAACCTCGCATTTATCCACATTATATTGCATCTGCCATGCTTTTGCCCAATCACCCAACCTGTCCAAATCATCCTGGAGTTTCTTGGCATCCTCCTCACAGCACACACGCCCACCCAGCTTTGTGTCGTCTGCAAATTTGGAGATATTACATCTAGTTCCCTTGTCTAGATCATTAATATATATTGTGAATAGCTGGGGTCCTAGGACCGATCCCTGCGATACCCCACTAGTCACTGCCTGCCACTCGGAAAAAGACCCGTTTACTCCAACTCTTTGCTTTCTGTCCGCCAACCAGTTCTCTATCCAAGTCAATACCTTGCCCCCAATCCCATGTGCCTTAACTTTACATGCTAATCTCTTATGCGGGACCTTATCGAAAGCCTTCTGAAAGTCCAAATACACCACATCCACTGTTTCTCCCTTATCTATTTTACTAGTTACATCCTCAAAAAATTCCAGTAGATTAGTCAAGCACGATTTACCTTTTGTAAATCCATGTTGACTTTGCCCGATCCTGTCAGTTTTCCAAGTGCTCTGCTATTCCATCTTTTATAATGGACTCTAGAATTTTCCCCACTACCGATGTCAGGCTTACCGGTCTGTAATTCCCCGTTTTCTCTCTACCACCTTTTTTGAATAGTGGGGTAACATTAGCTACCCTCCAATCCATGGGTACTGTTCCAGATTCCATCAAATGCTGGAAGAGGATCAGCAAAGCATCAACTATTTCTAGGGCCACTTCCTTAAGTACCCTAGGATGTAGATGATCAGGCCCTGGAGATTTATCGGCCTTCAATCCCATCAATTTCCCGAACACCATTTCCCTACAAATACTGATTTCTTTCAGTTCCTCCCTTTCTTCAGATCCTATGTTCCCCGACATCTCTGGGAGGTTATTTGTGTCCTCCTTTGTGAAGACAGAACCAAAATATGTATTTAGTTGTTCAGCCATTTCTTTGTTCCCCATTATAAATTCCCCTGATTCTGATCGCAAGGGACCTATGTTTGACTTCACCAATCTTTTTCTCTTCACATATCTATAGAAGCTTTTACAGTCAGTTTTTATGTTCCCTGCAAGCTTACTCTCATATTCTATTCTCCCTTTCTTAATTAATCCATTTGTCCTCCTTTGTTGAATCCTAAACTGCTCCCAATCCTCAGGTTTACTGCTTTTTCTGGCCAATTTATATGTCCTCTCCTTGGATCTTATGTTATCCCTAATTTCCCTTGTTAGCCACGGTTGAGTCACCTTTTTTGTTTTATTTTTATGCCAAACTGGGATGAACAAATTCTGTAGTTCATCAATGCGGTCTTTGAATGTTTGCCATTGCCTATCCACCGTCAACCCTTTGAGTGACATTCCCCAATCAATCCTACCCAACCCACGCCTCAGACCATCGTAGTTTCCTTTATTTAAATTCAGGAACCTAGTCTCTGAGTCGACTACTTCATTCTCCATCTTAATGAAGAATTCGATCATATTATGATCGCTCCGACCCAAGGGGCCTCGTACAACAAGATTGCTAATTAATCCTTTCTCGTTACATAATACCCAGTCTAAGATGGCCTGATCTCTGGTTGGTTCCTTGACATATTCGTCCAGGAAACCATCCCTTAAACACTGCAGGAATTCCTCCTCCACAGTATTGTTACTAATTTGGTTAGCCCAATCTATATGTAGATTAAAGTCACCCATGGTGACTGCTGTGCCCTTATTGCATGCTTCTCTAATTTCCCTTTTAATGCCATCCCCAACCTCCGCATTACTGTTTGGAGGTCTATATACCACTCCCACTAACTTTTTCTGCCCCTTGGTATTTCTCAGTTCTACCCATACAGATTCCACATCATCAGAGCTAATATCCTTCCTTACAATTGTGTTAATCCCTTCTTTTACCAGCAATGCTACCCCACCTCCCTTTCCTTTTTGCCTATCTTTCCTGAATATTGAATACCCCTGGATGTTGAGTTCCCAGCCTTGACCACCCTGGAGCCATGTTTCCGTAATTCCAATCAAATCATAATCGTTTACCTCTATTTGCGCAGCTAATTCATCCACCTTATTACGAATGCTCCTCGCATTAAGACACAAAGCCTTCAGGCTTGTTTTTTTAACGCTCTTTCACCTATTAGAATTATTATTTACTGTGGCCATGTTTGATTTAAACCGTTGATTTCTCTGACTGCCACTTATGTTTTTCTCCTTCATATCTTTTGCTTTTATCCTCATTTCCCTTTCCTCTGTCCCCTTGCTCAGGTTCCCAACCCCCTGCCATTTTAGTTTAAACCCTCCCCCAGAGCACTAGCAAACACTCCCCCTAGAACATCGGTCCCGGCCCTGCCCAGGTGCAAACCGTCCGGTTTGAACTGGTCCCACCTCCCCCAGAACCGGTTCCAATGTCCCAGGAATTTGAATCCCTCCCCCTTGCACCATTCCTCTAGCCACGCATTCATCTGAAATATCCTTCTATTTCTACTCTGACTAGCACGTGGCACTGGTAGCAATCCTGAGATTACTACCTTTTGAGGTTCTATTTTTTAATTTACCTCCTAACTCCCTATATTCCGCTTTTAGGACCTCATCCCACTTTTTACCTATATCGTTGGTGCAGTATTTATGTGGTTGGTCCAGTTAAGTTTCTGGTCAATGGTAACCCCCAGGACGTTGATGGGGATTTGACAATGGTAATGCCATTGAATGTCAAGAGGCGATGGTTAGACTCTCTCTTGTTGGAGATGATCATTGCCTGGCATTTGTGTGGCGCGAATGTTACTTGCCACTTATCAGCCCAAGCCTGAATGCCATCCAGGTCTTGCTGCATGCAGGGACGGACTGCTTCATTATCTGAGGAGTTGCGAATGGAACTTAACACTGTGCAATCATCAGCGAACGTCCCCACTTCTAACCTTATGATAGAGAGAAGGTCATTGATGAAGCAGCAGAGTGCTGCGAGTTGGGTGAGGCGTGGAAGGAGGAAATCCCTTGCTTCACCTTTGTTTTTCCTAACTTTTCACCCTGCAGGAAGAGGCCAGTGTCGGGAGCAGCAGGAGAGTAGTGAGTATTTAAACTCACTTTCGCGGGCTTTTTTTCCAAAGGCCGGTCAATCTCGCAGACCTGCAGCAGCGTTCCAGAGCCACGCCACAATTCAAAAAGTAATGCGGGCAAGAGGAAGCAGCTGATTGGGTGAGTACGGCCAGGTGAGTATTTATACTATATAGTTTGACAGTTAAGGTTAATAGTTTATAAAGTTTAGAAGGTCTTAATTTTGTGGTTATAGTTTCTAAGGTCTCTGTTGTGTAGCGGGGAGTGCTAGTAAACAAGGGCCCTTGAGTATATCATTTAATTGTATTGTAATTAGTGGCATTGATTTGATTTAATTTAATTTAAATAAATTAAAGGGTAAGTCATGGCAGCACAGCTCAGCCCCATGGCATGCTCCTCCTGCACTATGTGGAAAATTAGGGACACTTCCTGTGTCCCTGACGACCATGTGTGCGGGAAGTGTATCCAGCTGCAGCTACTGACAGACCGCATTGCGGCGCTGGAGCTGCGAATGGATACATATTAGAGCATTCGCGATGCTGAGGACGTTGTGGATATCACGTTTAATCAGTTGGTCACACCGCAGGTAAAGGCTGCACAGGCAGGAAGGGAATGGGTGACCGCCAGGCAGAGTAGTAGGCACAGGCAGGTAGTGCAGGGGTCCCCTGTGGCCATCCCCCTCTCAAACAGATATACCATTTTGGATATTGTTGAGGAAGGTGGCTTATTGGGGGATGGCAGCAGCAGTCAACTTCCTGGCACCATGGGTGGTTCTGCTGCACAGGACGGGAGGAAAAAGAGTGGGAGAGCTATAGTGATAGGGGGTTCTATTGTAAGGGGAATAGATAGGTGTTTCTGTGGCCACAAACGAGACTCCAGGATGGTATGTTGCCTCCCTGGTGCAAGGGTCAAGGATGTCTCGGAGCAGCTGCAGGGCATTCTGGAGGGGGAGGGTGAACAGTTGTCGTGGTGCATATAGGTACCAACGATATAGGTAAAAATCGGAATGAGGTCCTAAAAGCTGAATATAGGGAGTTAGGAAGTAAATTTAAAAATCGGACCTCAAAGGTAGTAATCTCAGGATTGCTACCAGTGCCACGTGCTAGTCAGAGTAGAAATAGAAGGATATTTCAGATGAATACATGGTTAGAGGAACGGTGCAAGGGGGAGGGATTCAAATTCCTGGTACATTGGAACCGGTTCTGGGGGAGGTGGGACCAGTACAAACTGGACGGTTTGCACCTGGGTAGGACCGGGACCGCTGTCCTAGCAGGTTGTTTGCTAGTGCTGTTGGGGAGGGTTTAAACTAAAATGGCAAGGGGTTGGGAACCTGTGCAGGGAGACAGAGGAAAGGGAAACAAGGATAGAAGCAAAAGACAGGAAGGAGAAAAGCAAAAGTGGCAGTCGGAGAAATCAAGTGTGTAAATCAAACATGGCCACAGTAAATAATAATTCTGAAAGGTCTAAGAGTGTTAAAAAAACAAGGCTGAAGGCTTAATGCGAGGAGCATTCATAATAAGGTGGATGAATTAGCTGCGCAAATAGAGGTAAACGGATATGATATAATTGGAATTACGGAGACATGGCTCCAAGGTGACCAAGGCTGGGAATTCAACATCCAGGGGTATTCAAAATTCAGGAAGGACAAGCGAAAAGGAGGTGGGGTAGCACTGCTGGTTAAAGAGGAGATTAACACAATAGTAAGGAAGGATATTAGCTCTGATGATGTGGAACCTGTATGGGTAGAGCTGAGGAATACTAAGGGGCAGAAAACATTAATGGGAGTTGTATACAGACCCCAAACAGTAATGCTGAGGTTGGGGATGGCATTAAACGGGAAATTAGAGACGCATGCAATAAGGGCACTGCAGTTATCATGGGTGACTTTAATCTACATATAGATTGGGCTAACCAAATTAGTAACAATACTGTGGAGGAAGAATTCCTAGAGTGTATACGGGATGGTTTCCTGGACCAATATGTCGAGGAACCAGCTAGAGATCTGGCCATCTTAGACTGGGTATTATGTAATGAGAAAGGATTAATTAGCAATCTTGTTGTGCGAGGCCCTTTGGGGTGGAGCGATCATAATATGATAGAATTCTTCATTAAGATGGAAAGTGAAGTATTTGACTCAGAGACTAGGTTCCTGAATTTAAATAAAGGAAACTACGATGGTCTGAGGCGTGAATTGGCTAGGATGGATTGGGGAACGTTACTTAAAGGGTTGACGGTGGATAGGCAATGGCAAACATTTAAAGATCTAATGGATGAACTACAGAATTTGTTCATCCCCGTTTGGCATAAAAATAAAACAAAAAAGGTGACTCAACCGTGGCTAACAAGAGAAATTAGGGATAGCATAAGATCCAACGAGAGGACATATAAATTGGCCAGAAAAAGAAGCAAACCTGAGGATTGGGAGCAGTTTATGATTCAGCAAAGGAGGAAAAAGGGATTAATTAAGAGGGGGAAAATAGAGTATGAAAGTAAGCTTTCAGGGAACATAAAAACTGACTGTAAAAGCTTCTATAGATATGTAAAAAGAAAAAGATTGGTGAAGTCAAACATAGGTCCCTTGCGATCAGAATCAGGGGAATTTATAATGGGGAACAAAGAAATGGCTGAACAACTAAATACATATTTTGGTTCTGTCTTCACAAAGGAGGACACAAATGACCTCCCAGAGATGTCGGGGAACATAGGATCTGAAGAAAGGGAGGAACTGAAAGAAATCAGTATTTGTAGGGAAATGGTGTTAGGGAAATTGATGGGATTGAAGGCCGACAAATCTCCAGGGCCTGATCATCTACATCCTAGGGTACTTAGGGAAGTGGCCCTAGAAATAGTTGATGCTTTGCTGATCCTCTTCCAGCATTTGATGGAATCTGGAACAGTACCCATGGATTGGAGGGTAGCTAATGTTACCCCACTATTCAAAAAAGGTGGTAGAGAGAAAATGGGGAATTACAGACCGGTAAGCCTGACATCGGTAGTGGGGAAAATTCTAGAGTCCATTATAAAAGATGTAATAGCAGAGCACTTGGAGAACAGTGACAGGATCGGGCAAAGTCAACATGGATTTACAAAAGGTAAATCGTGCTTGACTAATCTACTGGAATTTTTTGAGGATGTAACTAGTAAAATAGATAAAGGAGAACCAGTGGATGTGGTGTATTTGGACTTTCAGAAGGCTTTCGATAAGGTCCCGCATAAGAGATTAGCATGTAAAGTTAAGGCACATGGGATTGGGGGCAAGGTATTGACTTGGATAGAGAACTGGTTGGCGGACAGAAAGCAAAGAGTTGGAGTAAACGGGTCTTTTTCCGAGTGGCAGGCAGTGACTAGTGGGGTATCGCAGGGATCGGTCCTAGGACCCCAGCTATTCACAATATATATTAATGATCTAGACAAGGGAACTAGATGTAATATCTCCAAATTTGCAGATGACACAAAGCTGGGTGGGTGTGTGTGCTGTGAGGAGGATGCCAAGAAACTCCAGGATGATTTGGACAGGTTGGGTGATTGGGCAAAAGCATGGCAGATGCAATATAATGTGGATAAATGCGAGGTTATCCACTTTGGCTGCAAAAACAGGAAGGCAGATTATCTGAATGGCAATAGATTGGGAGAAGGGGAAATGCAACGAGACCTGGGTGTCCTTGTGCACCAGTCGCTGAAGGTAAGCATGCAGGTGCAGCAGGCGGTTAAGAAGGCAAATGGCATGTTGGCCTGCGTAGCGAGAGGGTTTGAGTACAGGAACAAGGATGTCTTGCTGCAATTATACAGGGCCTTGGTGAGACCACATCTTGAGTATTGTGTGCAGTTTTGGTCGCCTTATCTGAGGACAGATGTTCTTGCCATGGAGGGACTTCAGCGAAGATTCACCAGGCTGATACCTGGGATGGTAGGAATGACGTATGAGGAGAGATTGGGTTGATTGGGCTTGTACTCGCTGGAGTTTAGACGAATGAGAGGGGATCTCATTGAAACTTATAAAATTCTGACAGGACTGGACAGACTAGATGCAGGAAGGATGTTCCCGATGGTTGGGGATTCCAGAACCAGGGGCCACAGTCTAAAGATAAGGGGTAAGCCATTTAGGACTGAGATGAGGAGGAATTTCTTCACCCAGAGAGTGGTGAACCTGTGGAATTCTCTACCACAGAAGGCAGTAGAGGCCAATACATTAAATATACTCAAGAAGGAGTTGGATATATTTCTTAAGGCTAAAGGGATCAAGGGGTATGGTACTGAATTTGGATGATCAGCCATGATCGCATTGAATGGCGGAGTAGGCTCGAGGGACCGAATGGCCTACTCCTGCTCCTATCTTCTATGTTTCTAAGAGCAGGTCAGAGACTGGGTATTCTGAGGCGAGTGACTCACCTTCTGACTCCCCAAAGCCTTTCCACCATCTACAAGACACAAGTCAGGAATGTGATGAATACTCTCCACTTGCCTGGATGAGTGCAGCTGTAACAACACTCAGGAAGCTCGGCACCATACAGGACAAGGTTGGCACCCCTACCACCACCTTAAACATTCACTCCCTCCCTCTCCACCGTGGCTGCAGTGTGTACCATCTACAAGATGCACTACAGCAACTCGCCAAGGCTTCTTCGACAGCACCTCCCAAACCTGCGACCTATATCACCTAGAAGGACAGGGCAGCAGGTGCATGGGATCACCTTCACCTCCAAGTTCCCCTCCAAGTCACATACCATCCTGACATGGAAACATATTGCCGTTCCTTCATTGTCACTGGGTCAAAATCCTGGAACTCACTACCTAACAGCACATGGACTGCAGCGGTTCAAGTCGGCTCACTGCTACCTTCTCAAGGAAAATTAGGGATGGGCAATAAACGCTGGCTTTGCCAGCAACGGCCCCATTCCGTCAGTGAATTTAAAAGAAGTGTCGGAAATTGTCAACTCTGACCATACTCCGAGCAGGTGAAGCATTTCTGCCCATCTTGGGAACAAGTCTGAAAATTTAGCCCTTGGGAATTGCTCAAAGTGATCACTTTGCGATATTTCTGTTGACTGACTGAGTTTAGTTGGCGGGTGTCCTTGCATCCTCCACTGAGCTGTTTGCCTCTCCTACAACAGATAGATCACTATTACTGTCTGTTACATCACGAGGATCCAACTTTTTGGAACATGATTCGTGTGCAATCCACAACCACTGAGTAGGCTGTAATTGATTAAATCACAATTTTAAGTCAACCAGAATCGTGATTCAATGTCATGTTTAATTCCCAATCTATATTTTGTTCATTGGAGTCCTTGGCCCACAGCATTTTCATTCTCTTCATTCTGGTGTCTTTTCTTTCTCTTTCTTCACTTGTGTATATGTGCCTCTCTTTCACTTGTCTCTTTTCCTTCTCCACTTTGTCTCTTTTTCATCGTTTACATGTGTACACTTGTGTGTGTCTCTCTCTCCCCTTCACTCCTGTCTGTTTCCTCCATTTCTGTGTGTCTCTCACCCACTGCTACTTCTTTTCTGGTTCTTCTGTTTTATCTTATCTCAGCTATCATAGGTGCAGAGAGGCAGCAGCACCCGGTCTCAGATGGGAATTCGTACTGGTTGGAGGCCGCAGCATTGGTGACCACAGTGTCTGGGCTTGGTGGAAAGGGATGCTGAAGTATACTGGATGTGGGGGTTGTGAGAATGCCCTGGTTTGTGGTCTTCTATGGTGGCAGGGGGGGTGGAGGACGCAATTCGTTGGGAGACATGCTAATCCCTTCTAAGGTCTGCATCAGTCAGTTGTTCTAAAGTAGGAAGCCCAGCCCTGAGTTACCCCCAGCACAAAGCCAGATACATACAAATGAGGTGAGAACTATGAATGAAGGGGGCCCTGGGCTACCCACTCACAGGGGAAGACTACAGGAAGGCAATGAAACTGACCCACAACACCTCTATTTACAACAGAATGTGAGAAACCCACATTAAAATCTTGGACTCTGCATATATCTGAAAATTTCATCCAACTCTGCCATTTCATTGTTGGTAAAAATGCAGCCAAAAGGCGACATTGATCCATATATTTTGGTCATGCCGCTGTTCCATCCATCTAGACAGACACCTGGTGACCACTGGAGCCATCACCTCCTTCAGACTCAACCTCATGTTTCCTCTGTCTGTTCATGAGCTCCACTGCCTGCAGTTTTGCAAGCTCTCCCAAAAGCAGCAAGTAAGTGCATCCCCCAGCTGTACTGAAACCCAACACCCCTGCACAGGAAACATGTGGACAGAGAACCAGTGGAATATTTGCCAGTGTGAGCAAACGATGGGCCAGTAATTCCGGTCCCAACGGGTGAGTACGGACGGTGTACTCACACGTGGGCCCGTTGGAAGTGCTGGATTTCAGCATGCACAACGCATGCGCGGGAAACCGACATTTCCTCCAAGGACTCTGCGCGCACGCGTTGAACTTCCTTCTTTTTGACAGGTTTGCGCGTGTGCAAGGGCCTGAACTTTTTAGACATATAAAAAGGAGGCGTAAGGAGTGGATTCTTGAAGGTAAGTGGTCTATTATTTAAAATTATTACATTTTTCCCCACAGCTTCATTGTTTTTAAGGACTTTACGGTAAGGTAAATTTATTTTTAGACCCGATTTCGTAAAAAAAAATTTTTTTCAAAAATTTTATTAATTGTTTAAAATAGTTTTTAAAAGTTATTTATAGTTTATTAAATTATTGGGATTTTTTTTAAATTTTATTTAAAGTTAAACTAGTCTTTTGGGCGCCCGTACTTTTCATGAGTTTGACAGGCTTTACTATCAAACTCATGAATGAGGTTTCCCCTCCCCTGATTGGTTGCAGAGTGCTCACCTGATCCCAGCCGGCACATCGCACTAACTACGCCGCTGGATCAGGCAAGCACATCGCGCCGACATCTGAACCGGGCCAGTGACAGGAATTCCAAGCAGGCCCGGGCTTCAGATGTCGGCGCACCGGGTGAGTGCACATCGGGGGCTTGCACGCGCGGCAAGCTCCCGATCCTAATTTCTGGCCCGATATGTCTGCAGATGCAAGTGTAAGGATATCAAAAGGGGGCACAGAGCTTCTCTCGTGCTATCATTAGGATTGCTTTCAGCTTTGTGACTAGGATTTCAACAAAGTATAATGATAGATGTATGACATTGTCTATGTTCATTTCAACCGTGAAAAATACTTAGCAGCACAACTGTGTATATTTAGTCCTTCCAAACTGGAGAGATCTTTTTGCGATGTATGGCATTAGAGTGAAGCAGTGGTCATTACAGATCGGTCACTGGTAGCTGGAGCAATTTGAAGTGATGGATTTACAGTATCATCAAAGAAGAATGGCACACAATATTAAAGTGTGTTGGTTTAAATGTGATTTTTCCTATTGGTTATGTGAATTGCACCTAATAACATTATCATTTAATGCAAACATTGCAAAAAAATTCATGTAAATGCAAGTTTTTAATTTATCTTTTATGCTGTCCATGTCCTTTTACAGATATATTGATAATGGCCCAGAAATTCAGGTCTCCACAGGTGAGTACGCACGGGGTACTCACCCGTAGGCCCAATGGAAGTGCCGGTTTCGTGCATGCACTGCGCATGCGTGGGACACCGGCACTTCCGTTCCCCTGAAAGAAGGGGTTGACAGGTGGAACGCGTGTGCAGGAGAGGCAGTGCGTGTGCATCGAACTTACATTTTTTTCCCAGGTTTTTCCGGGAGGGTAAGTCTCCATCAGTTACACTTTAAAAAAGCAGGCACAAGGCCTGCTTTTAACAAGGTAAGTGGTGAATTAATTAAAATTAAAACATTTTTTCCACAGGTTTATTATTTTTAAATACTTTAAAGAAAGGTAAGTTTATTTTTAGCCCCGTTAGAAAATGTAATTAATTTTTTCAAAAATTTAAATTATTGTTTAAAATAGTTATTTCATGTAATTTATAGTTATTTTAAAAAGGTGATGTTTTTAAAAAAATGTATTTGAAGTTTTAGTGATGTTTTGGGGCTTATAGTATTTATAGGTTTGACAGCTCTTCCTGTCAAACTTAGGAATGAAGCATTCCCTGCTACCATTGGCTCTCCATGGCCCACGTGATCCCAGGGGACATACTGAACTAACTGCGCCCCTGGGATACGCAAGCACTGCGCGCTGGCAGTTGGAGCAGGCCCAGGATCGGAATCCCACGTGGGCCCACAGCTCAATGGTCGGCGCGCTAGGTAAGTGCAGGTCGGGGGCTTGCACCCGCAGGAAGCCCCCGACCCGAATTTCCAGGCCAATGTTCCCCGCCTAGTCTCTCATCTGGAAGCAGATGTTGATCGTGTGTACGTGTTTATATTATTTGTGGTGGGAATGGAGAAGATGACACAAGACTCCTTAGCATTGACTCATGGGAAATGATTGCACAGATGCTGGGCATACTCCAGGTGGCCCTGCTTCATGTGAGAGCATTGACAGTGTGTGCCAACGAGCTATTTGAATGTGGAATGCATCACAACGAAGCCTGATCCAATTCTCATCTGAAAGCAACATACATATACTTTATTGAAGGGTCACCAGATAGTAATGAGGATTGGCATTCATTAAGCTATCAAGGGTGACAATCAAATATTATTTGTATTGCTTAATCTTACCATTGTGGAATACAACAGTACAAAAATTCTACAAATGTGTGATTAGAAACAACGTAACCAGAAGCAGGAGGGACCCCCACCCACCCATCCCGCTATTACTCAGTCACAGAAAAAATTAACAGTAACATTAGACTGTTATTGCCCTTGTTCAAAAAGTAAGAGACAAGTTTCCCTCCTCTTTTTTCCCCACAATATTACAGAACAGCCCAGACTATAACAACAACAACTTCTTTTATATAACGCCTTTAACATAGTAAAACATTCCTAAGAGCTTCACAGGAGCAATATCAGATAAAAATTGACACTGAGCCAAAGAAGGAGACATTAGGAATGGTGACCAAAAGCTTGGTCAGAGAGTTGGGATTTAAGGAGCATCTTAAAGGAGGAGAGGTGGAGAGGCAGAGAGGTTTCGGGAGGGAATTCCAGAGCTTAGCGCACAGACGCCTGAAGGCACGGCCGCCAATGGTAGGGCGAAGGAAGGAGCTGCACAAGAGGCCAAAGTTGAAGGAATGTAGATTTCTTGGAGGGCTGCAGGTCTGGAGGAGATTACAGAAGGAGTGATGCCATGGAGCGATTTGAACACGAGGATGAGAATTTTAAACTCAAGGCATTGCTGGACCAGGAGCCAATGTAAGTCAGCTACGACAGGGGTGATGGGTGAACGGGACTTGGTGCGAGTTAGGATATGGGCAGCAGAGTTTTGGATTAGCTTAAGTTTATAGAAGGTAAAAGATGGGAGGCCAGCCAGGACAGGGCGGAGAAGCAGACGGTCTTTGTGATGGAGAGGATATGGGGTTTGAAGCTCAGTTCAAGGTCAAATAGGATGCTGAGGTTGCAAACAGTCTGGTTCAGCCTCAGACAGTGGCCGAAGATGGGGAGGGAATTGGTGTCTAGGGAACGGAGTTTGTGGCGGTAACCGAAGATAATGGCTTCAGCCTTCCCAATGTTTAATTGTAAGAAGTCACACAACACCAGGTTATAGTCCAACAGCTTTATTTGAAATCACAAGCTTTCGGAGCGCTGCTCCTTCATCAGGTGAAGGCTTGTGATTTCAAATAAAGCTGTTGGACTATAACCTGGTGTTGTGTGACTTCTTACATTTGTCCACCCCAGTCCAACTCCGGCATCTCCACACAATGTTTAATTGGAGGAAATTCCGGCTCATCCAGGACTGGATGTCGGACAAGCAGTTTGACAACAGAGAGGCAGTGGAGGGGTTGAGAGAGGAAGTGGTGAAGTAGAGATGGGTGTCATCATCGTACATGTGAAACCTGATGTTGTGTTTTAGGATTATGTCATAGAATCATAAAGTTATACAGCACAGAAAGAGGCCCTTCTGCCCATCGTGTCCGCGCCGGCCATCAAGCCCTGTCTATTCTAATCCCATTTTCCAGCACTTGGTCTGTAGCCTTGTATGCTATGGTATTTCAAGTGCTCATCTAAATGCTTCTTGAATGTTGAGGGTTCCTGCCTCTACCATCCTTTCAGGCAGTGAATTCCAGATTCCAACCACCCTGTGGGTGAAAAGGTTTTTCCTCAAATCCTCACTAAACCTCCTGCCCCTTATCTTGAAACTATGCTCCCTGGTTATTGACCCCTCTACTAAGGGGAAAAGTTATTTTCTATCTACCCTATCTATGCCCCTCATGGTGATCCAGGTGACACCTGACAGGTGAAGTACTTGGTTATTTGCCTTTTAGTTTTATCTTGGTTTTAATTTCCCTTATTTGTCTCTCTCCCACTACCTCACCAGGTGGACAAAAATACATTTTGTATTAAAAGAGATATAATTTACCCATTAATCGCACAGATGAGGGATCTTGAATCATTGAATTTTACAGCAGAGAAGGTGGCCATTTGGCCCGTTCACGTCTGGCTATGGAGCAGTTTCACTCTTGCTGATCAGTACAATTAAACTCTGCCATTGTTGGAACGAAGCCAGCTCTTTCTTAAGCTGTAGCAGAATCATTGCATCTGTTAAGATGCCTCTGGCCAAGTACCACAGTGACCATAGTACTTGGTACTATATGACTTTCATTCTGATACTAATATATTGTGCAAAAGATCAGAAGACAGGATTATAAACTGAAGAATCCATCAGCTCAATTTAACTGAAGGAATCGCTTCCTCACGTTGAAAGTTTTCTTTGTGTACGCTCGTGCTTCACCAGTGATGATAGCTGGCGGAAGCTTTTCTCACACGCGGAGCATTTGAATGGCCTTTCCTGCGTGTGTGTGTGCTGATGCTGGATGAGTTCAGGAAGCCCTTGCTACAGACCGAACACTTGAATGGCTTCTCTCCAGTGTGTGCGCGCTGGTGCATCAGCTGACTGGAGGACTGGCTAAACTCCTTCCCGCAAGTTGGGCACTGAAACGTTGGGAGGACTCGTAAAAATCAACATTTCATTGTGCAGTACACACGTCTGCTGCATATATGACAAATAAAAATTGAATTGAATTGAATTGAAACGGCTTCTCTCCTGTGTGCCGGCGATGGTGCATCACCAGGTGATGCAGGAGCCGGAAGTCCCTCCCACACGTTCCGCAATGATACGGCCGCTCCTCTGTGTGGGTGTGCTGGTGCAGCACCAGCGAGGAGAATTGGCTGAATTCCTTCCCGCATGTTGGGCATTAGAATGGTTTCTCTCCTGTGTGCCGGCGCTGGTGTATCACCAGGTTGGATGGATGGCTGAACTGCTTCCCACAGATCAGGCAATTGTAGGGTTTCTCCCCGCTGTGGACCCACAGGTGCAGTTTCAGTTGTGATTGCTTCTTGAAGCTCTTGCTGCAGCCAGAGTAAATGAATTTCTTCTGCCCATCTTGGGAATGCTGCCAATATCCCAACTCCTTGGAATTACTTGGTGATCCTATCGTGGAACACCTCCATTGATGGAGTTCGCACCCTCCACTGGGGCCGTGGCCCTCTCCTAGAGCAGATAGATCACAATTACAAGTTTTACAAACTTGCAATACTACAATAGAGAGACCAGTAGAGACAGAAGTTACAGTTAGGTTTGCAGAAGTATTTCAATCAGTTATGCAAATGAACAGGCAAATGGGGAATTAAATTTAATGCAGAAAAATGTAAAGTATTGCACTTTGGGTGGAAAAACAAAACAAAAATATAAACAATGAATGGAATAAAATTAGCACAGGCAGACATAGAAAAAGGATCCGGGAAGAATATATAGCATGGTTGTTTTTCAATGTCAAGGCAATATAGCAAAACAGTTTTAAAAAAGCAAATAGAATGATGGCATATATAGCAACAACAGAAGAATACAAATCTGCAGACACTATCCTGAGACTTTACAACGCACTGGTCAGAGCAGACTAGGAGCACTGTGTTCAATTCTGGTCACCATGCCACAAAAAGGAGATACATTGGAAGCAGTGTAGCGAAGACCACTCAGAATGGTTCCATGTTACATTAGACATTTTCCTTTGGTTCTGTGACACTAACCACTGCCGTAAGTGAAGCCTCACTGCCCAAGACCCAGCACGTGTCCTTACTTGTCCAATGTCTAGGTAAATGCAGCAATCCCAGAGGTCAAACAGAGAAACTTTGTCACTGTCCAGCTTACATTTATGCCAGGTGTCCCCGCGTGATTTCTTTAACTTTAGTAAGTGAAAGAATAAACGCTCCATCGAAGTGTTTTAGGCTGTAAACTGCTATACTAATTTATTAAACATTTAAATGAACAGAATTAAATACAAACAGTAGATTTACAGTAATTATTCTCTTCAGAGTATCAAAAACAACTAAGGCAGTGCACCTAACACGCTACATAAAACCAACCCTTGAAATGCAGTCCCTTACGTCTTACATGACTGCTACCATGGAGTCTGGATGGCTCCATCGCTGCTGGTTTCAGAATAACTGCTGAGGAGGAGAAAGTCAGCCTAAGAAATAACATTCAAAACCCTTTGAAAATACAGCAGGAAAGGACATTAACTATATATCTGGTCAGCCAGACACAGGATTTAAAGCAGTGTTTGCTCACACAAATACAGCTGTCACTCACAGTAGGGTTCAAGGGCATCTTTCAGCTCATCAGTCTGTACCCAACTGAGGAGTCATGCTGACCAAATTGAATAGAATAAAACGTAAGCAGATAGATATCTTTGGAGTGGCATAATATTCTCTGCAGCTTGAGGAAGCAGCTAGCATTCAAAATAACTGCCAGGCACCTGTGCAAAGATTATTAAAATGTACAGACTATTATCTGACCGAAATTCCCGACAACCCCAATTATAAGATCAAGGTGTCTGCAAGTCACAAATTGTCTTGTGCAATTCCTTTTACCAGGCTCAATGTGGCTGTCTGTTGCTGATGAGGAAAGCCGGAGACTTGGAACAACAACTTCTGGTGGCTGGCTATGAAAATATGCATTCATATATCCATGGTTTGGGATCTACGACGATTGGGTTGCCGAGAGGCAATCAGCTGCTGAAGTACCACAAAGAGCATGGGCTAGGACATAGGACTGGAAAAACTTGCATGAGTTAGGGTGGGGCAAGGCTCTGGAGGAATGTGCAAATAAGAACAAGGATGTTGAATTCAGTAAGTTGGGGACCAGGAAGCTAATGCGGGTTTGTTGGGACAGGGATGCTGGCAAACTTAGTTTTGGACAATTGGAGTTAATGCAAGAAAGAGCTTGGGAGGCTGGCGAGGATGACATTGGAGAAGAGACTGGAGTTAACACAAGTGTGGATAAGGGTTTCAATGGGACTGAGGTAAAGATGGAGGCAGGCAATGTCACTGAGATGGAAGCGAGTGGCCCTGCTTATGGCGAGGACATGATTTTGAAACTCAGCTCAAGGGTAAACGGGGCACATCTTTGGTTTCAGCCTGAGTGAGTAGCCAGGAATGTCAATGAAAGCAAGGGTACAGTTTTTGATTGGAATCAAAGATTATGGGTTCAGGTTTGCCAACGCTGGAGATAATTCTTCCACTTAATGTTGGACAGGCAATCTGACAGCACACATCTGATGACTGTGGAATTGAGAGTGGTGCTCAAGAGGTAGCACTGGGTGTGTTGTCATCAGCATATGTGTGAAAACCGACCACATTGCTACAGATAATGTCACTGAGGGGCAGCACAGGTGACCAAAAACATTGCAACAGAAATGAATTATGAGAAAATACTTTTTTTTTAAAGTTCTGAAGAGAAGGTGGTTAAAGAGAGTTTTGTCAATTAAGATATCTAAAATAAGCATAATATGTATTTTTTATCTGTTCATGGGATGTGGGCGTCGCTGGCAAGGCCAGCATTTATTGCCCCTGAGAAGGTGGTGCTGAGCCGCCTTCTAGAACCGCTGCAGTCTGTGTGGTGAAGGTACTCCCACAGTGCTGTTAGGGAGGAAGTTCCAGGATTTTGACCCAGCGACGATGAAGGAACGGCGATATATTTCCAAGTCAGGATGGTGTGTGACTTGGAGGTGGTGGTGATCCCATGCACCTGCTGCCCTTGTCCTTCTAGGTGGTACAGGATGCGGGTTTGGGAGGTGCTGCTGAAGAAGCCTTGGCGAGTTGCTGCAGTGCACCTTGTCGATGGTACACACTGCAGCCACGGTACGCCGGGTGGAGGGAGTGAATGTTTAAGGTGGTGGATGGGGTGCCAATCAAGCAGGCTGCTTTGTCTTGGATGGTGTCGAGCTTCTTGAGTGTTGTTAGAGCTGCACTCATCCAGGCAAGTGGAGAGTATTCCATCACACTCCTGACTTGTGCCTTACAGATGGTGGAAAGGCTTTGGGGAGTCAGGAAGTGAGACACTCACCGCAGAATACCCAGCTTCTGACCTGCTCTTGTTGCGACAGTATTTATGTGGCAGGTCCATTAAGTTTCTGGTCAATGGTGACCCCCCAGGATATTGATGGTGGGGGACTCGGCGATGGTAATGCCGTTGAATGTCATGGGGTGGTGGTTAGACGATCGCTTGTTGGAGATAGTCATTGCCTGGCACTTGTGTGGCACAAATGTTACCTGCCACTTATCAGCCCAAGCCTGAATGTCATCCAGGTCTTGCTGCATGCGGGCATGGACTGCTTCATTATCTGTGCAATTATCAGCAAATATCCCCACTTCTGACCTATGATGGAGGGAAGATCATTGATGAAGCAGCTGAAGATGTTTGGGCCTAGGACACTGCCGAGGAACTCCTGCAGCGATGTCATAGAAACATAGAAGATAGGAGCAGGAGTAGGCCATTCGGCCCCTCGAGCCTGCTCCACCATTCAATGAGATCATGGCTGATCATCCAAATTCAGTACCCTGTCCCTGCCTTCTCCCCATATTCCTTGATCCCTTTAGCCTTAAGAAATATATCCAACTCCTTCTTGAATATATTTAATGAACTGGCCTCCACCGCCCTCTGTGGCAGAGAATTCCACAAGTTCACCACTCTCTGGGTGAAGAAATTCCTCCTCATCTCTGTCTTAAATGGCTTACCCCTTATCCTTAGACTATGACCCCTGGTTCTGGACTCCCCGACCATCGGAAACATTCTTCCTGCATCTAGTCTGTCCAGGCCTGACAGAATTTTATAGGTGTCGATGAGATCCCCTCTCAATGTTCTAAACTTGACACAATAAGAACATAAGAACATAAGAAATAGGAGCAGGAGTAGGCCAATTGGCCCCTCGAGCCTGCTCCGCCATTCAATAAGATCATGGCTGATCTGATCCTAACCGCCAATCCACTATGACAGGACTATCTCCTGAATCTAACAGAATTAGACACACGAAACAGGAGCAGGATCAGGCTACACGGACCCTGGGCCCGCTCCGCTACCCACAGGGCCATGACCGATCCGCACCTAAACCCATGTCCAAATTCCTGCCCGCTCCCCATAACCCTTAATTCCCTTTTCTTCTAGGAAACTGTCTATTTCTGTTTTAAATTTATGTAATGATGTAGCTTCGACAGCTTTTTGGGGCAGCATATTCCATGGACCTACCACCCTCTGAGTGAAGTAGTTCCTCCTCATCTCAGTTTTGAAAGAGCAGCCCCTTATTCTAAGACTATGCCCCCTAGTTCTAGTTTCACCCATCATCTGGAACATCCTCCCCGCATCCACCCGATCCAACCCCTTCACAATCTTATATGTTTCAATAAGATCGCCTCTCATTCTTCTGAACTCCAATGAGTAGAGTCCCAATCTACTCAACCTCTCCTCATATGTCCATCCCCTCATCCCCGGGATTAACCGAGTGAACCTTCTTTGTACTGACTCGAGAGCAAGTATGACTTTTCTTAAGTATGGACACCAAAACTGTATGCAGTATTCCAGGTGCGGTCTCACCAATACCTTGTACAACTGAAGCAATACCTCCCTATTTTTATATTCTATCCCCCTAGCAATGAAAGCCAACATTCCATTGGCCTTCTTAATCACTTGCTGCACCTGCATACTAACCTTTTGAGTTTCGTGCACCAGGACCCCCAGATCCCTTTGTACTTCAGTACTTTCCAGTTTCTTGCCATTAAGATAATAACTTGCTCTACGATTTTTCCTGCCAAAGTGCATAACCTCACACTTTCCAGTATTGTATTCCATCTGCCAAGTCTCTGCCCACTTACTTAGCCTGTCTATGTCCCCTTGCAGGTTTTTTATGTCCTCCTCTCTCACTACTTTCCCTCCCATCTTAGTATCATCTGCAAACTTTGATATGTTACACTCGGTCCCCTCCTCCAAATCGTTAATATAGATTGTAAAGAATTGGGGACCCATCACTGACCCCTGCGGAACACCACTGGTTACTGATTGCCAGTCTGAGAATGAACCATTTATCCCAACTCTCTGCCTTCTGTTAGATAGCCAATCCTCTATCCATGCCAGAATATTACCCCCAATCCCGTGATTTTTTATCTTAAGCAATAATCTTTTGTGTGGCACCTTGTCAAATGCCTTTTGGAAGTCTAAATACACTACGTCCACTGGTTCACCTTTATCCACCCTGTATGTTACTTCCTCAAAGAACTCCAGCAAATTTGTCAAACATGACTTCCCCTTCATAAAACCATGCTGACTTTGTCTTATTAAACTATGATTATCCAAATGTCCTGTTACTGTCTCCTTAATAATGGACTCCAAAATTTTACCTACCACAGATGTTAGGCTAACCGGTCTATAGTTTCCAGCCTTGTCTACTGCCCTTTTTAAATAAGGGTGTTACATTAGCAGTTTTCCAGTCTGCTGGGACCTTTGCTGAGTCCAGGGAGTTTTGGAAGATTATTACCAATGCATCCATTCTCCTCATACGTCATTCCTGCCATCCCAGGTATCAGCCTGGTGAATCTTCGCTGCACTCCTTCCATGGCAAGAACGTCCTTCCTCAGATAAGACGACCAAAACTGCACACAATACTCAAGGTGCAGTCTCACCAAGGCCCTGTACAACTGCAGCAAGACATCCTTGTTCCTGTACTCGAACCCTCTTGCTACGAAGGCCAACATACCATTTGCCTTCTTAACCACCTGCTGCACCTGCATGCTTACCTTCAGCGACTGGTGCACAAGAACACCCAGGTCTCTTTGCACTTCCCCTTCTCCCAATCTATTGCCATTCAAATAATAATCTGCCTTCCTGTTTTTGCCAAAGTGGATAACCTCACATTTATCCACATTATAGCGCATTTGCCATGTTTCTGCCCAATCACCCAACCTGTCCAAATCGTACTGGAGTTTCACGACATCCTCCTCACAGCATACCCTCCCACCCAGCTTTGTGTCGTCTGCAAATTTGGAGATATTACATCCAATTCCCTCGTCCAGATCATTAATGTATATTGTGAACTCTCTGGTCCTACGACCGATCCTTGCGGTACCCCACTAGTCACTGCCTGCCACTCGGAAAACGACCCATTTATTCCAACTCTCTGCTTTCTATCCGCCAACCAGTTCTCTATCCAAGTCAATACCTTGCCCCCAATCCCATGTGCCTTAATTTTGCACGCTAATCTCTTATGCAGGACCTTATCGAAAGCCTTCTGAAAGTCCAAATACACCACATCCACTGGTTCTCCCTTATCTATTTTACCAGTTACCTCCTCAAAAAATTCCAATAGATTAGTCAAGCACGATTTACCTTTTGTAAATCCATGTTGACTTTGTCCAATCCTGTCGCTGCTTTCCAAGTGCTCTGCTATTACATCTTTTATAATGGACTCTAGCATTTTCCCCACTACTGATGTCAGGCTTACCGGTCTGTAATTCCCCACTTTTTCTCTACCACCTTTTTTGAATAGTGGGGTAACATTAGCTACCCTCCAATCCATGGGTACTGATCCAGAGTCTATTGAGTTCTGGAAGATGACCAGCAATGCATCTACTATTTCTAGGGCCACTTCCTTAAGTACCCTAGGATGTAGATTATCAGGCCCTGGGGATTTATCGGCCTTCAGTCCCATCAATTTCCCTAACACCATTCCCTACAAATACTGATTTCTTTCAGTTCCACCCTTTCATCAGACCCTATGTTCCCCAGCATCTCTGGGAGGTTATTTGTGTCCTCCTTTGTGAAGACAGAACCAAAATATGTATTTAGTTGTTCTTCCATTTCTTTGTTCCCCATTATAAATTCCCCTGATTCTGACTGCAAGGGACCTACGCTTGACTTCACCAATCTTTTTCTCTTCACATATCTATAAAAGCTTTTACAGTCAGTTTTTATGTTCCCTGCTAGCTTACTCTCATATTCTATTTTCCCCTTCTTAATTACTCCCTTTGTCCTCCTTTGTTGAATCCTAAACTGCTCCCAATCCTCAGGACTATTGCTTTTTCTGGCCAATTTATATGTCCTCTCCTTGGATCTTATGCTATCCCTAATTTCCCTTGTTAGCCACGGTTGAGTCACCTTTTTTGTTTTATTTTTATGCCAAACTGGGATGAACAAATTCTGTAGTTCATCCATTCGGTCTTTGAATGTTTGCCATTGCCTATCCACTGTCAACCCTTTGAGTGACATTCCCCAATCAATCCTACCCAACTCGCTCCTCAGACCATCGTAGTTTCCTTTATTTAAATTTAGGACCCTAGTCTCCGAGTCAACTACTTCATTCTCCATCTTAATGAAGAATTCGATCATATTATGATCGCTCCGACCCAAGGGGCCTTGTACAAGAAGATTGCTAATTAATCCTTTCTCGTTACATAATATCTAGTCTAAGATGGCCTGATCTCTGGTTGGTTCCTCGACCTGGGGCTGTGATGATTGACTTTCAACAACCACAACCATCTTCCTTTCTAGGTACGACTCCAGTCAGTGGAGAGTTTTCCCCCTGATTCCCATTGACTTCAGTTTTACTAGGGCTCCTTGATGCCACGCTCGGTGGAATGCTGCCTTGATGTCAAGGGCAGTCACTCTCACCTCACCTCTGGAATTCAGCTTATATATAAATAAAAAAACGATAGATAACAGGAACTCAATGTTACTTCAAAATAGGATCAGAAGACATAAATTGTGATGAAAAGAAAATGTAAAACAATTTGTAATTGTCTTTTCTCACACTATAGTGTTTGGGTTAATCTTCCAGGCTGGGCAACGGAGATGAAAACAGCCAAAGTGAGGGAAGCAGAAACAGAGAATGCTGGAAACACCCAGCAGAATCTGTGAAGAAAAGCGACAGGTTGAGGTTTCAGGTGTGTGGACCCTTTGTCTAGACTCACTCACCTCGACCGTTCTCTGTACAGATGCTACCTGGTGGGGAGTGTTTCCAGCATTTTCTATTTCCAGCACCCGCAGGGGATTTTTCGCTTTTTTGCTCAAACATAATATGGCGGAACCAAATAAAGCGAAGAACCCTCCTTCCTCAACTGGAAATTAAAACTTCCTTCCGTCAGCCGTCCCTATTTCAATCATCCCCCCAATCCCATAGTAACACTGCCGCCCGCCCAGCTCCACTCACCGATAGACTTCCATCCCTCTCGCGATATCCGCACCGACCCGCGGCCGCAATACAGCCTTGTGCGCATGCTCAGGCACTGTGCGCTTTTGGCGATAGAGGACCTTCAGCAGCGTAATGCATTCTGGGTCAGATTAGCCGCCATTGCCAACATAGCATGGCGCTGTGGCAAATGCTGCAGGAAGATAAAAGAAAAAAATAAAGACTTGCATTTATATTGCGCTTTTCACGACCACCGGACGTCCCAAAGCGCTTTACAACCAATGAAGTACTTTTTTGGCGTGTAGTCACTGTTGTAATGTAGGAAACGCGGCAGCCAATTTGCGCACAGCAAGCTCCCACAAACAGCAACGTGATAATGACCAGATAATCTGAGTTAGTGATGTTGGTTGAGAGATAAATATTGGTCAGAACACCGGGGAGAACTCCCCTGCTCCTCTTCGAAATAGTGCCATGGGATCTTTTACGTCCACCTGAGAGGGCAGACGGGGCCTCGGTTTAAAGATTGTGCACATAGACAAAACTAATTTAGATTTTGTTAAAATGTCAGACCGCGTCACACACAGAGTTTTCCATTGTGAATGCTCCCGACGCTCTGCGCTGACTAGTTTATACACTACTTGTCTTGTCAATCAAACTACCAATCAGCGCGCGCGTTGTCACACTCGCTGCGACTGGGAAATTAAATAAAATTTTAATTTTATTATATTAATTTTCTCACCTAAGATAAAAATCAGTTCGCTAGAATGTATTATATATATTAAATAATCAACTACAAAGCAGTATTGAAATGGCTGTATACGTTACCCAGAGTTCAATGCTCAGTAGAAAGTTCTCTATGTTGCCGTGTGACAGAGAGCAAGAAGTGCGCATATGCGGAAGTAGTTAGGATGCGCTGGAGGGGTGTGGTGCATTGTGAATAGATACTGCAGTAGGGAACAGGGTCAAACTAAAGGAAATACTTAAAATTTCTGGAGATGCTGCAAGCAACGGCAGGTAACCTTCTCATTTAGTACGGGTATTCTAAATTACAAAAGGCAGGATTGACGATTTCTAGGAAATTATTTTTATCCGACAAGGTATTGTTTGTCCCCTTCTGCTTGAACCTGCAGAATGTAGTTTTCACTGTGGTTATATCATCATCATTGATTTGAAAGGTATTTGTTCCTATGCCCTTTGCTGCTTTTCCTTCAGGTTTTTCTCAGCAATCTAAGACATTTTGCTTGGCACTTGCTGTGTTCGTCAGGATGATGGTGGCAATACATTCACATTTTATGGTAAATTCTGCTGCTCGTCATACTACTTGTGACAAGTGCATGGTATCTGAAAATCTGCACTTTTAAACTGTTCAGTAACAAACGGGACTATCCTACTTTGGGGGTGGAGGGCTGTGGGGCTGAAGGTGATGGTAGGAGTCTCTTTAGGGTTGAGTTAGTTCAACTCTGTGGTGGGCTCCATAGTCTGATACCTGAGCCAAGCGAGTCCACAGTATTTCACAATTGATGATTGGCCAGCCAGCTTGGAAGGGTAGACATGGCATTGGGGGCTGGAATTTTTCTACTCCGCTCCAGACAACTCTGCAAACCAATGAACTAATTGGACAAGGTCGTAAGCAATAGAAAGCTGTGTGGTTTCAGTTATTATACCCAGCAGTATTCCTACGCACACCTGCTGGTCTCTTAGCCTTGGTTCTGCCAACTGCACCAAAGTTCTCTGAACGTAAGTGGGAATGTGTCCAATAGGAAGAGCATATGCGCTCCATATCCAGCAAAAAAAAAACCTCTACTCGGGTACATTTATTGGTAGTTTTGTTTAGAGTCTACTATGCATGCCTTATACAGACACCTTGATGGGCCTTCAATAACCACAAAACTAGAAGTTATAGACTTAAACAAGTTGGCTTTTAATCACTAAGATCAGAGCTAACATCTCAACACGCCGACTGGTTCACAGGAATGAGTCATACAGATCCTGGGATCTTTATGTAAGAGAAGTCAGGGGCGGAGCCAAGAGCCAAGACCTGGAACCTCCCAGGTTAGTCGGGAAAGAGGAAGTGAAACTATACACAGTGGGGGAGGGTAATATACATGAGTGCAAAACGAATACAGGATCGAGACAAACAGATTTCATTACACACTTCTTTTAAAGTCCAATATTCTTGCATCACCCTTGGTTCTAACCATATTATAATGACTGGATCCAAAGAGCTCACCTACTTCTATCTTATGTGCTACCTTGGCTTCACCCAACATCTATAGATGCATAGGTTAGAGTCATAACGGCACAGAAGGAGGCCATTCGGCCCACTGAATCTGTGCCAGCTCTCTACAGCAATCCAGTCAGTCCCATTCCCCTGCTCTATTCCTGTAGCCCTGCAAGTTTATTTTCCTCAAGTGCCTATCCAGTCTTCCCTTGAAAACATTGAATGTCTCCGCTTCCACCACTTCCATCGGCAGCAAATTCCAGGTCATCACCACTCGCTGCGTAAAGAAAGTTTTTCCCCCCTGTATCTCTTGCCCAAAACCTTAAATCTGTGTCCTAGTCCTTGTACCATCAATTAGTGGGAACAGCCTTTCCCTGTCTAGCCTATCCAAACCAGTCATAATCTTGTACACCTCTATCAAATCACCCCTCAACCTCCTTTGCTCTAATGAAAACAAATCCAGCTTCTCCAACCTGTCCGTGTAGCTAAGATCCCCCCAATCCCCGGTGTAGCTAAAATCCCCCACCCCCGGGGGATCTACTGGGTAGTGATCAGGAGGCGGAGCCCTGGCAAAGTGTTTCCCTTTGCTAACCTGGGGACACTAAGATCAATGATAGCACTCCAACTGAGATCAACTTTCAGCACTGATAAAGTTTGATGCTGTAAATACTCTGGTCTGCATGATTCAATACCAGTTGCTGTATTTAACCATTAAGCCATCAGTGGTGCCTACTGTACATCCTTCAATATTTAATATTTACCATTCATGCCCAGTTGCTCACTGATTGCAGGTCTCTTTTAGTGATATGCTTCCTAAAATCTCAGTAATTCCTGACAGTGAATTTTTCTTATGGCAAAGAAGGTCCCATATTAAGAATGTTTGATGCTATTTTGTAATAAGTATATTTCCTTTATATAAGCAGTTAAAGTGCTATTTAAAGGAGTCAGCTGGCTTAACCTTTGAAAACCTCAATTATATTTTATAATGAAGTGCCAATGTACTGTTATTTCTGTAAAATATACTTTTAAATAATAGGTGCACAAGTAACTCTTGAATTTAAGGTATTGTTAACCCTGCTCCCAGATCAGTTTGATTGACATTTCTCCTATTTGTACACTGACTAGAAGCCTTCAGTCCCTCAGAACATAAGACGTAAGAGCAGGAGTCGGTCATTTGGCCTCTCGAGCCTGCTCTGCCATTCAATAAGATCATGGCTGATCTGATCTTGGCCTCAACTCCACTTCCCTGCCCACTCCCCATAACCCTTGACTCCCTTACCATTCAAAAATTCTGTCTATCTCCACCTTAAATATATTCAATGACCCAGCCTCCACAGCTCTCTGGGGGGAAAGAATTCCAAAGATTCACGACCCTCTGAAAGAAGAAATTCCTCCTCATTTCCATTTTAAATGGCTGCCCCCTTATTCTGAAATGATTCCCCCACGAGGGAAAACATCCTTTCTGCATCTACCCTGTCAAGCCCCTTCAGAATCTTATATGTTTCAATAAGATCCCCTTCATTCTTCTAAACTCCAGTGAGTATAGGACCAACCTTTCTTCATAAGACAACCCTTTCATCTCCGGAATCAACCTCGTGAACCTTCTCTGAACAGCCTCCAATGCAAGTATATCCTTCCTTAAATAAGGAGACCAAAACTGTACGCAGTACTCGGGTATGGTCTCACCAACGCCCTGTACAGTTGTAACAGGACTTCCCTACTTTTATACTCCATTCCCTTTGCAATAAAGGCCAACATTCCATTTGCCTTCCTAATTACTTGCTGTACCTGCATGCTAACTTTTTGTGATTTTTGTACAAGAACCCCCAGATCCCTCTGAACCTCAGCATTTTGTAATCTCTCCCATTTAAATAATTTGCTTTTTTATTTTTCCTACCAAAGTGGATAACCTCTCAATTTCCCACATTATACTCCCTCTAGCAGATTCCTGCCCACTCACTTAGCCTATCTATATCCCTTTGGAGATTCTTTGCGTCCTCTACACAATTTGCTTTCCCACCTATCTTTGTATCATCAGCAAATTTGGCTACATTACACTCGGTTCCTGCATCCAAGTCATTAATATAGATTGTAAATAGTTGAGGCCCCAGCACTGATCCCTGCGGCACCCAACTAGTTACAGTTTGACAACCTGAAAATGACCCATTTATCCCGACTCTCTGTTTTCTGTTAGTTAGCCAATCCTCTATCCGTGCTAATATATAACCCCCAACCCTGTGAGCTCTTATCTTGTGTAGTAACCTTTTATGTGGCACCTTATCGAGTGCCTTCTGGAAATCCAAATACACGACATCTACTGGTTCCCCTTTATCCACCCTGCTCGTTACATCCTCAAAGAACTCCAGCAAATTTGTCAAACATGATTTCTCTTTTATAAAACCATGCTGATTCTGACTATATTATGATTTTCAAAATGTCCTGCTACTGCTTCCTTAATGATGGACTCCAGCATTTTCCCAATGACAGATTTTAGGCTAACTGGTCGATAGTTGCCTGGTTTCTGTCTCCTTCCTTTCTTAAATAGGGGCATTACATTTGCGGTTTTCGAATCCGCTGGGACATAGAAACGTAGAAACAGGAGTAGGCCATTCGGCCCCTCGAGCCTGCTCTGCCATTCAACGAGATCATGGCTGATCATCCAAACTCAGTACCCTGTCCCTGCCCTCTCCCCATATCCCTTGATCCCTTTAGCCTCAAGAAATATATCTAACTCCTTCTTGAATATATTTAATGAATTGGCCTCAACTGCCTTCTGTGGTAGAGAATTCCACAGGTTCACCACTCTCTGGGTGAAGAAATTCCTCCTCATCTCTGTCCTAAATGGCTTACCCCTTATCCTTAGACTGTGACCCCTGGTTCTGGACTCCCCCGCCATCGGGAACATCCTTCCTGCATCTAGTCTGTCTAGTCCTGTTAGAATTTTATAAGTTTCAATGAGATCCCCTCTCATTCTTCTAAACTCTAGTGAATATAAGCCTAATTGACCCAATCTCTCCTCATTCGTCATTCCTGCCATCCCAAGTATCAGTCTGGTGAATCTTCGCTGCACTCCCTCCATGGCAAGAACATCTTTCCTCAGATAAGGCGATCAAAACTGCACAGAATACTCAAGGTGTGGTCTCACCAAGGCCCTGTACAACTGCAGCAAGACATCCTTGTTCCTGTACTCGAACCCTCTTGCTACGAAGGCCAACATACCATTTGCCTTCTTAACCGCCTGCAGCACCTGCATGCTTACTTTCAGCGACTGGCGCACAAGGACTCCCAGGTCTCATTGCACTTCCCCTTCTCCCAATCTATTGCCGTTCAGATAATAATCTGCCTTCCTGTTTTTGCCACCAAAGTGGATAACTTTGCATTTATCCACATTATACTGCATCTGCCATGCATCTGCCCAATCACCCAACCTGTCCAAATCATACTGGAGTTTCTCGGCATCCTCCTCACAGCACACACGCCCACCCAGCTTTGTGTCGTCTGCAAACTTGGAGATATTACATCTAGTTCCCTCGTCTAGATCATTAATATATATTGTGAATAGCTGGGGTCCTAGGACCGATCCCTGTGGTACCCCACTAGTCACTACCTGCCACTTGGAAAAAGACCCGTTTATTCCAACTCTTTGCTTCCTGTCTGCCAACCAGTTCTCTATCCAAGTCAGTACCTTACCCCCAATCCCATGTGCCTTAACTTTACACGCTAATCTCTTATGCGGGACCTTATCAGAAGCCTTCTGAAAGTCCAAATACACCACATCCACTGGTTCTCCCTTGTCTATTCTACCAGTTACATCCTCAAAAAACTCCAGTAGATTAGTCAAGCACGATTTACCTTTTGTAAATCCATGTTGACTTTGTCTGATCCTGTCACTGTTTTCCAAGTGCTCTGCTTCCAAGACCTCGCCAGAATCCAGGGAATTTTGGTAGATTACAACCAATGCATCCGCTATCTCTGCAGCCACCTCTTAAGACTCTAGGATGCAAGCCATTGGGTCCAGGGGACTTGTCCACCTTTAGTCCCATTAGTTTGCCTAGTACTTTCTCTCTAGTGATGGTGATTGTTTTAAGCCCCCCCACCCCAATTGCCCCTTGATTATCCATTATTGGGATGCTTTTAGTGTCTTCTACCGGGAAGACCGATACAAAATATTTGTTCAAAGTCTCTGCCGTTTCCCTGTTTCCCATTATTCATTCCCCAGACTCTTCCTCTAGGGGACCAATGTTTACTTTAGCTATTCTCTTCCTTTTTATATACTCTTACTGTCTGTTTTTATATTTCTTGCAAACTTACTCTCATAAGCTATCTTCTCTATCATTTTTTTAGTCATCCTTTGCTGGTTTTTAAAAATTTCCCAATCCTCTGGCCTTTCACTATTCTTTGCAAAATGGTATGCTTTTGTTTTCAATTTGATACCATCCTTTACTTCCTTAGTTAGCCACAGATGGTTCATCCTTCTCTTAGAGTCTTTCTTTCTCTCTGGAATATATCTTTGCTGAGAGTTATGAAATATCTTCTTAAATGTTTGCCATTGCTTTTCTATAGTCTTACCCTGTAATATAATTTCCCAGTCCGCTTTAACCAAGCCTGCCTTCATACCTTTATTTAAGTTCAGGACACTAGTTTGAGACCTAGCTTTCTCACCCTCGGACTGAATTTAAAATTCTACCATGCTATGATCACTCTTCCCAAGAGAATCCTTCACTTCGAGATCATTAATTAATCCAGCCTCGTTACACATTACCAGATTTAAAATAGTCTTTTCCCTGGTTGGTTCCACAACATATTGTTCCAAAAAAGCATCCCTTATACACTCTATGAACTCTTCCTCAAGTCTACCTTTGCCAATTTGCTTTGTCCAATCAATATGAAGATTAAAATCTCCCATCATTAT
The DNA here is from genome assembly GCF_052327205.1 of Somniosus microcephalus. Taxonomy (NCBI): domain Eukaryota; kingdom Metazoa; phylum Chordata; class Chondrichthyes; order Squaliformes; family Somniosidae; genus Somniosus; species Somniosus microcephalus. Next base: position 332,321,120 of record NC_140988.1, read on the forward strand.
AGCCGTATCTTTCTTACAAGCCTCTATTATTTCTTGATTTATACTCTGTCTTACTGTTTGGGGACCTGTAGACCACTCCCACCAGTGACTTCTTACCCTTATTATTTCTTATCTCCACCCAAATTGATTCTACATCTTGATCTTCTAGGCCAATATCATTTCTCATTAGTGCACTGATCTCATCCCTTATTAAGAGCTACACCACCTCCTTTTCCTTTCTGCCTATCCTTACAAAATGTCAAATACCCCTGAATATTCAGTTCCCAGCCTTGGTCACCTTGCAATCATGTCTCTGTAATGGCTATCAGATCATACCCATTTATTTCTATTTGTGCTATCTACTCATCTCTCTTGTTACGAATGCTGTGTGCATTCAGATGTAGAGCTTTTAATTTTGTCTTTTTACCATTTTTCCCTACTCTGACCCCTCTTTCTGATGCACTCTTATGTGTATACACTCTGTCCCTTCCTGTCACACTGGTTATCATTACCCCTATCGCTACCCTGCACTTTTGCCTTCTCATTTTTCTTTGCCTTTTTAAATTTCCACTCAACGTATCCCTCCTCCCCACTAGTTTAAAGCCCTAGAGAGATGTCTGCCCACTGACTAGTGTCTCCATCCCCTCCCTCGAGGAAATCTCTACATATACCCTTCCTGTGTGAGGTATAAATACACTGGCTGAGGCTACTCATTCCCTTCCCCAAGACACATTTCATCCAGTTAATTGACAGAGGACACGAGTTGCCACAGTCAGTGAAGATGATGATTGTAAATGTTCCCTTCGTAGCAACTGGCCAACCATCAGTATGAGTACATACACAGCTTAGACAAGCTCCTCCTCTCTTTCTTTCCCCCCCCCCCCCCCCCCCCCCTTCTCCCAACCCCCGGAAGAACTTTGTTCAATTGAGTACAAGAAGATATGCAGTGGTGGGAAGCTGTACAAGTGCAAAAACTTCAACAACCTATTCAGTTTTGTGGTATACTGGTCTGTGCGCTGCAGCTGGTGAAATGCATGACCTGTGACAAGGCCTTCGGCCAGTCCTCTACACTCGTGCCTCTATACCAAGGAGGAATCATTCCAGTAACCATCTGTAGAAAAGCTTTCACCCAATCCAGCACTCGAGTGTCACTCACCCACTTATCAATCACTAATGTATTCATGTGGGGCAAGAAACAGTGTGGTGTGCATTGTCTGCAGGAGGAGTTCACGCACTTCTTAAATTTATTAGCTCATCAGAAGGCACAGTATCCCTTCCTGAAGAGGGGTCAATTAAAGCTGTTCCAGCACACTCTGTATACTAGAGGATTTTTAAAATCAGTGTTACAAATATATTTGGCAAGATAAAGGAACTAACCCTAAAAAATCCTTTGAACCAGTTGACATGTGTCTTAGGTTTTTGAAGGAGACAAGGGAGGAAATTTGTGGGCCACTGGGAATCACCACTTCAGGATCAGAAACCGTGTTTGTGTATATAGAACTCCTCTACTTTTCTTTGAATAGTGGCCACAGGATCTTTTACCTCCACTGATTGAATGAATAAGTAAAATTGTGTTTTTATTGCAAAATATTGAGTGTTAGGAGCACTTTCAGGTTCAAATTTTGTTAGTAAGTCCATATTTTCATGCAAATTGTAAATAAGTAGCCTTGATTATTATGTTTGTCTACCTGGGTACACATTTTTATGTCTTACTTTTATTAAAAAAAAAAAAAAATGGAAGTCCAGGATTGATAGGAAGATGGTAGGGAAGCGTTTGCAGCTTGATAGACTTGTAGATGTGTTGAGAAGGAGATGTGATGTTGTTTTGAGAGGACAGTGTAAGGGTGTGAGAGTTCATCAGCTGGAGGAACCTGGAGGGGGGAGAAATTCTGCGAATGGTGAGTTGGGAGCATGGAAGTGGTGAGAATGGGATGCTGGGGCTTGTGAGCATGATGGTACTGGGCTGTGGGAGCATTGGGCAAGAGGATGCTGCTGGGTGTGCTAGTACTATAAAGGGGAATCCGAGGGCGTGAGATGCCATTAATAAAAGTGGTATAGCCACGTTCAGAGGTACATGTCACGCATTGGCTATAAACACTTTACTATCTTTATATAAGTGACGCAAATACTTTAGAGAACTAAAAAATGGCTCCTGTGTCATGGCTGGGAACACAATATTAGGGGTTTTCCTTGGGGAGGGGAAGGGCACAGTGCTCAGGCCAGGAGCAGTGAGAGGCAGTAAGAAAAGGGAAATGCGGCAGCCAGTTTGCGCACAGCACAGTCCCACAAGCGACAATGTGATAATGACCAGATTATCTGTTTTAGTGGTTGGTGTTGGTTGAGCGATATATATTGTCCAGGACACCCCTGCTCTTTTTCAAAATAGTGCCATGGGATTTCTAACCCCTCATCCGAAAGACGGCACCTCTGACAGTGCAGCACTGCCTCAATACTGCACTGAAGTGTTGGCTTGAACCCTCAACCTCTGACTCAGAGGTGAGAGTGCTACCCACTGAGCCATGGCTGACACGACTTCAGGAGGGAAGGGGAGAAAATTGGATTTTAAAAAAACATTGAAAAATGAAATTGAAGTGACTTTATCTGTTGCAGGAGCACTCGACAGCTCAGTGGAGGAGACGCGGCAAGTGGAGGCTGAACTTTCATCGAGGGAGCCAGAGCAAGGTGGGTCAAAACCGTGCAACTGGCAGCATTTTCAAGACAAGCAAAAGCTCTTCATCTGCTCTGAATGTGGCAAGAGCTTCGACAAGTACTCGCACCTGAAACTGCATCGACTGGCCCACACTGGGGAGAAGCCCTTCAAGTGCTCTGAATGCCAAAAGGAGTTCAATCACCCTGCCAAGCTGCGAAACCATGAGGTCACGCACACGGGTGAGAAACCGTTCAAGTGCCTCGACTGTGGCAAGAGTTTCAATGACTCCTCCAACCTGTCGCGCCACAAGCGCATCCACAAAGGAGACAAACCCTTCAAATGTGATGTGTGCGGGAAGGAGTTCATTTACTCTCATCACCTGGTGACGCACCAACGCACACACACAGGCGAGAAGCCATACCAGTGTCCAATTTGCAGGAAGAATTTCAGCCAGTCGTCCACCATGCTGGTCCACCAACGCACCCATGCGGAGGACAGACCCTACCGGTGTTTGGTCTGCGGGAAGGGCTTTAAACTCTCTCATTTGCTGGTGAGACACCAGCGCACGCATACAGGAGAGCGGCCGTTCCAGTGCGTCGAGTGTGGGAAGGACTTTAAACAGTACTCCTCGCTGGCAAAGCACAAGCTCCTCCACACCGGAGAGACACCCTACAAATGCACGGTCTGCGGCAAGGCATTCCGGCTGTCGCACAACCTGGTGACCCACGAGCGCATCCACACGGGGGAGAAGCCATACAAATGCACTGTGTGCGGGAAGGATTTCAACCAGCATTCGTCCCTGGTAAAGCACCAACGTGCGCACACTGGCGAGAGACCCTATCCATGCCTTAACTGTGGGAAGGGCTTCAAAAGTTCATCCAATCTGATAAGTCATCAGCGCACACACAACAGATAAACATTTCACAGGGAAGAGAGATCGGGTCTACTGTCTCCCCTCAGCAGAGTGTCTGTATTGGACGAGTTTTCGAATGCACTGTGCTGGGCTCTCTCCGATAAGACAATGAGTAGCTGAGCCATACACACCCAGAAGGTTCAAACTGCTGGGATGTTGCATCCCTGGTCTGTGCTGAGTTGATGAAGGGGTAAATTCTGTGGCTTTTGTTGGAAATGTGTGTATGGACATTGGTTGGGGACTTGACTGAGCTCAGCTATGATGTCCACGCAGCCCGATAGCCCACTGGCACTCACTGTCTGGGCATATACAAGAAGGATGGCCCCTTGGGAGGGAACCTGGAGCCCATGGAATCATGGGTCAGTGTCATCAGGAGACGAGGAATGTAAGTTAGTGAAGAGAAAGGATGAGCACCACATCCACAGCGCAGATTTGATTACCTGTATTTGTGAAGGGGAGGAGCAGTGAATGCAGCCTTGCCAACACCGCCCACACCCTAAGAACAAATAATAAAACACACACGTGAAGTAACCCCTTCAAATGGAGAACAGCGGACACAATTTTATTTTCTTCTACACTAGTGGATGAAACATGATGTGAAACTGCGATATCCCTCGCGGGAGATGTTCCATTCTGTGCTGCGAGCTGGCTGGGCAGCTGCGTGCTGCCTTGTTTGTTTTCAAGTTTCTCCATATACTGACCCCCAACGTACCTTTGTAACGCCCTCTTGCCAAAGGTCCTGGCATACATTCTCACTCCATGAACTCTCCCCGTCCCGCCCCAACTGCTTTGCTTCCTCTGCTCCACTGTTGTCAGCTGTTCATTCATCTACTACAATCCTGACCTCTGGAATCCTCTACTCGTTCCCTCCACCTCAACATACCCTTTCCCTGCTTTCAAAAACCTCGTATTAAACCATGCCTTTGGTTCCCCGGCTTACCCTTTCCATTTTCTTTCGTCTTTCCTCATGCTTAGTGCCTATTGCATTTTTTCTTATTGTAAAGTGCTCTGTGATGTCTTCCACATGCATAGGAAGTGTTTTATAATGCAAGATGTTATTACTTCCTTGCACTGTGCCACCTTCAGGAAATGTGATCAGACAGAGACCAGGGCTGTAAACCACTGCAGAGTAAGTAAATGTAATTAAACCCAGACAGCTTCAATTTAAATAATCTCTGCTTTTAAATAGTATTTCCTTGTGGGCTCTTAAAAGTAAAAGCTACTAAACTTGTTTCTTTTTACAGTAATTTTTTTTAATTTTCTGCTACAAAGTAGTACAAACCATACGCTCCAAGGTTGGAAGTTTTCCTCTTGGATTTTGTCTCCTTTCCCCTTCCTGGCCTCTGCGCTGATCACACCATCCCGTGTGAAGAGGACATGTTGTAAATTTAGTCCTATAACGTTGCTGTGAAACTGGTCACGAGATTATTTCAGAAGCAGGGTAGCATTCGTGGCACTTCCAGTGACCTCAAGGCCTCTGGGTGAAGGAGGAGAAAATATGAGAGAGAGGACTCTTGATTCTGATCATTTAGTGACCACCACCCCCCCCACCCACCTGTAAAATGGATCTCTCTGGGCATTGGATGAGAACAAGATTGGGCTCCATTGTGACACTCCACAGGGTTTAAATAGCCTGCTGAATCTTACTCTATAGATTTGCATATGAAGAATCATCATTTTGGTTGCATTTTTAAGGCATTGCCAGCAACCATGGAACTTTAGAAAGTTGCAGCACAGAAACGGGCCAATTCCTCGCCACATGAGCCACCTAATCTAATCCCAATCTACTGCTCATTCCCCACACCCTTTAACATTACTCTTTTACAAGCTACTATCCAATTCCTTTTTAAAAGAATTTATGGACACTGCTTCAGTAACAATTTATTGGAGCAGGAGTAGGCCATTCAGCCCCTCGAGCCTCTGTACCTATCTCTGTTCCATATCCCTTGATACCCTTACCCAACAAAAATCTATTGATCGGTTTTGAAAATTTCAATTGACCCAACAGCCACAGACTTTTGGGGGAGTGAGTTCCAGATTTCCACTACTCTTTGTGTGAAAAAGTGCTTCCTGATTTCACTCCTACACGGCCTAATAAGATTATGCCCTCTTGTTCTGGATTTCCCCACTGGATGAAATACTTTCTCTGTATCTACCTTATCGAATCCCTTTATCATTTTAAATACCTCAATTACATCACCCTTCACTATCTAAACTTGAGGTAATACTGTGATGAAATATTCCATTCATCACTGCCTGTGACTGTGGTCGGTTTCAGGTTTCTCCTCACCATTGTATTGTATATCACTGCCTGTGACTGTGGTTGGTTTCAGGTTTCTCCTCACCATTGTATTGTATATTGGAATGTATGGAATGCATTGTGTGTAGGGCTCCGCCCATACCTGGCCCCTATGTAAGCAAGCAGTCTGGCCTCATATCCAGTACTGCAGACCTCCAGATGGAAGATACCTCTCTCCACTGCGTGTTATCTTCTAAGTTAATAAAAGCCTTGTTTTGTTTCGCTAACATCGAGTCTCGGAATTATTGAGGCACATCAATTTTATTAACTTATTTTTCAACACAATGGATCAACTCCTGAAACCCGAACGTTTGGATTTGGATCAGCATGCTCCGGACGCATCAGCACGCTTCGGACACTGGTTTATGTGTATGGAATTCTTCCTGGACAATTCCGCAGCCGTCAAAGACGCTACGGACGCTGCGAGGATGAAACTCGGAATTCTGCGGAATTGGGTAAGCCACCGGGTTTACCCCCTCATCCAAGACGCCGACACGTACCTGGCCGCCTGCGACATCTTAAAGGCGCGTTACCAGCAGCCTACGAATGAGGTGTATGCTAGGCATCTGCTTGCCACTCGCGCACAGCGACCTGGGGAATCGGTGGAGGAGTTCCTAGGCACCCTGAAAATGCTTGGCAAAGACTGCAAGTGCCGAGAAGTAAAAGCCGCTGTGTACACCGACGAGCTTGTTCGCGATGCCTTTATCACAGGCCTCAGCTCCACTTACATCCGGCAAAGACTGCTGGAAAAAACGGGATTGGACCTGAAACAGGCTGCGGACACCGCGCGATCCCTGGATGTGGCCCAGAGAAACTCGGACGCCTACTCTTCAGCCCGCGCCGTCCACGCCGCCACGTGTGCACCAAGGGCGCCGCCATCTTGGAAGGCATCTTCCCCGCCCGGCAGCCCGACACCGTCGGGGCCCCGCTCTCCCCCCAGAAGCCCTACGACAGCCGTGACGCGTCGGGGACCCAACTGCTACTTCTGCGGGCAGCCGAAGCACACCAGAAACCTGTGCCCGGCGAAAGGCACCACCTGCTTTAAGTGCGGTAAGAAGGGGCACTTCGGGAAGGTGTGCAGAGGGAACCCCGCCGGAAAACCAACCGCCGGAAAACCCGCCGCGTGCGCGCCGTGGGAGCGGCCATCTTGGACGCCATCTTGCCCGACCTCGTGGGGTCCGCCATCTTATGAGCAGACAGCGTGGACGCCATCTTGTCTCGATCAGGGCCCTACAGTGGCATCGGTCACAGTGGACCAGACCAGGCCGCACCCGCTATCCAAATCAATGGTGGACATCGAGGTAAACGGGTGCAGGGTTAAATGTTTAGTTGACAGTGGAAGCACGGAGAGTTTTATCCACCCTGAACTGGCACAACAACTCTCCCTAAAGGTGGTCCCTACTCAGGGTACCATCTCTATGGCTGATAAAACCCAAACATCGACCATTCTGGGTTACTGCACGGTACAATTGTCCGTTAACGGAACTGTTTATGATAATTTTAAAGTATTAATCATGAAGAATCTATGTGCGAGCGTGATCTTGGGCCTGGATTTCCAGTGCAACCACCAAAGCATCACGCTCAAGTACGGTGGGTCCCAGCCGCCCCTCACAGTGTGCGGTCTGGCTACCCTGAAGGTAAAGCCGCCTTCGCAATTCGCGAACCTTACCCCTAACTGCCGGCCAATAGCGACCAAAAGCAGGAGGTACAGCTGGGCGGACAGGCGGTTTATCGCGACCGAGGTAGACAGGCTCCTGAAAGAGCGCATTATTGAACGCAGCAACAGCCCGTGGCGCGCCCAAGTGGTAGTGGTAAGGGGTAGCGAGAAGAAACGGATGGTGATCGACTATAGCCAAACGATCAACAGGTACACCCAACTAGACGCCTACCCGCTACCCTGCATATCAGAAATGGTGAACCAAATCGCCCAATACCGGGTGTTCTCCACCATCGACCTTAAGTCAGCGTACCACCAACTCCCTATCAGACCAGAGGACCGCCCGTACACCGCCTTCGAGGCGAACGGACGCCTCTACCAATTCCTCAGAGTCCCCTTTGGGGTGACGAATGGGGTCTCGGTCTTCCAGAGGGAGATGGACCGCATGGTCGATGACCACCACTTGCAGGCAACCTTCCCCTACCTCGACAACGTCACCATCTGCGGTCACAACCAGCAGGATCACGACTCGAACCTCGAGAGGTTCCTGGAAACCGCACAAAAACTCAACCTCACCTACAACGAGGACAAGTGCGTTTTCAACACCACGCGCCTCTGCATACTAGGCAGCGTGGTGGAGAATGGGGAAATCGGACCAGACCCCGACCGATTGCGCCCCCTACGGGAGCTGCCCCTGCCCAACACTCCCAAAGCCCTGAAAAGGTGCCTGGGGTTATTTTCTTATTATTCCCAATGGGTCCCCAACTACTCCGACAAAGCCCGCCCCCTCTTGAAAGCATCCTCTTTTCCGCTCTCTGCTGAGGCCCACGCCGCCTTCAAAAGCATTAAGCAGGATATTGAGCAGGCCACGCTACAGGCAGTGGACGAGAACACTCCATTTCAAGTGGAAAGTGATGCGTCTGACTTCGCCTTGGCGGCCACCCTCAACCAGGCGGGGCGGCCCGTAGCTTTCTTCTCGAGGACCCTCCAAGGGCCCGAGATCAGACACTCCTCCGTGGAAAAGGAGGCCCAAGCCATCGTGGAGGCAGTGCGCCACTGGCGCCACTACCTAGCCGGCAAACGCTTCACCCTACTTACCGACCAGCGGTCGGTAGCGTTTATGTTCAATAATAAACAGAGGGGGAAGATTAAAAATGATAAGATTCTTAGGTGGCGGATCGAGCTCTCCACCTTCGAGTATGACATCATTTACCGGCCAGGGGCCCTTAACGAATCCCCTGACGCCCTCTCACGAGGGATGTGTGCCAGCGCCACCGGGGATCGGCTACAGACCCTCCACAACAACCTCTGCCACCCAGGGGTCACGCGGCTGTTCCACTTCATAAAGTCCCGTAACTTACCCTACTCGATTGAGGAAGTTCGGTCTCTGACCAGGAACTGCCGCACTTGCGCTGAGTGCAAGCCTCGGTTCTACCGCCCAGATAGAGCCCACTTAATCAAAGCTACACGGCCCTTCGAGCGGCTCAGCTTAGATTTCAAGGGCCCCCTCCCGTCCGTCGACCGCAATGTTTACTTCCTGAACATTGTGGACGAATACTCCCGGTTCCCATTCGCCTTCCCCTGCCCAGACATGACCAGCGCCACGGTCATTAAATGCCTCAACAGCCTGTTCTGCCTGTTCGGTATGCCGAGCTACATCCATACGGATAGGGGGGCGTCCTTCATGAGTGAAGAGCTACGCCAGTACATGCTGTCCAGGGGGATCGCCACGAGCCGTACCACCAGCTACAACCCCCGGGGTAACGGCCAAGTGGAGCGAGAGAACGGGACAGTATGGAAAGCAGTCACTCTAGCTCTAAGGACCAAGGGCCTCCCTATCTCCCGCTGGCAGGAAGTCCTCTCGGATGTGCTCCATTCGATACGGTCGCTATTGTGTACTGCCACTAATGCCACGCCTCATGAACGAATGTTTGTCTTTCCCCGGAAATCCACCTCGGGCGTATCCATGCCGTCATGGCTCTCCACCCCAGGTCCGGTATTCGTGCGAAGGCATGTGAGGGGCCACAAGACGGACCCTCTCGTGGAGCCAGCGTACCTACTCCATGCCAACCCCCAATACGCATATGTCCGGCACGCCGACGGAAGGGAGGACACCGTGTCCATAAAAGACGTCGCCCCAGCCAGTAACGACAACAACCACGGCGATAGCAGCGACAACGATCGCAGCAACTCTTACCCCACCCACTACTCTCTCATCACCCCCGGAAGAACATCGACCAACGGCACCCCCACCAACTACCCCTTCAACAACCCTGGCGGCACCCCCGGCAGAGACCCAGGAGGCCCCCGGGGGCACCCAGCCGACACCCGCGATACCACATCAGCCACGTCGGTCGCAGAGGACTACCAAACCCCCGGACAGACTAAATCTATAGAAGGGGTGAATGTGATGAAATATTCCATTCATCACTGCCTGTGACTGTGGTCGGTTTCAGGTTTCTCCTCACCATTGTATTGTATATCACTGCCTGTGACTGTGGTTGGTTTCAGGTTTCTCCTCACCATTGTATTGTATATTGGAATGTATGGAATGCATTCTGTGTAGGGCTCCGCCCATACCTGGCCCCTATGTAAGCAAGCAGTCTGGCCTCCTATCCAGTACTGCAGGCCTCCAGATGGAAGATACCTCTCTCCACTGCGTGTCATCTTCTAAGTTAATAAAAGCCTTGTTTTGTTTCGCTAACATCGAGTCTCGGAATTATTGAGGCACATCAAATACAAGCCAAGTTTATGCTACCTGTCCTCATATTTTAACCCTTTAAGTCATGGTATAATTCTGGTGAATTTGCACTGTAGCCCTTCCAAGGCCAATATATCTTTCCAGCATCTGCAGTATTTTGCTTTTGTGTATCTTTCCTGAGGTTTGGTGCACAAAACTGAATGCTCCCGAAGGGATCTGACAAGGTTCTGTACAACTGAAGCATCACTTCCTTACTTTTGAATTCATGTGGAGTTACCCACTGAGTAAACTCTGGAGTCAACATGCAGACTTGGCACATTAAAAACTACAACTCCCACAGGCTAATGTAACTGCATGGTTATTGTGGACAGTTATAACTTGACACCGGTGCAAATATGGTTGCAATATTCCTGCTCACTCAGCTCCAGTGTGTTTCCAGTTCAATTCTCCACTGTTACAGAACAGAATCATAAGCGAAACATTAGATGGATCTATTGGAAACAGGACAGGACAAAACGTGGGCATTTTCAGCTCAGTTGACCCTGCAAAATCCTCCTCTAACAGTTGTGGGCCGGTGTCCAAGTTGGAAGTATTGTCCCAGAGAACAGTCAACCAACAGTCAGACAGAGTCGTAACAGACACTATCCTAGACAACTTCATCATTTTTTGGGTATGTGCTGTCCCATTAGCAGTATTAACCCACCAGAGGTGGGTGTAAAGTGGCATACACTTGGGTGGGCATAGCCCTGGAAATCCTCAACATTGCATTCTAAACCCCATGAAGTATGGCTTTAAGGCAAACAAGGCCCAAGACACCTACTGATTAACATCTACTGCACCAACTGATTAATTATTACTCCTCCATGTTGAACACCACTTGGAGGAAATACTGAGAGAAACATGGGCACAACGGGGGGAAGGGGCTTCAATGGCCCCTATCAGGATGCTTCGTAGTACCACTACTGAACAAGCAGGCTATCTCCAGAAGAAGATAGCTGCATCAAGTGGTGAGTGAACCAACATAATGAGTGAATCCAAAACTGGGCATCCATGAGATTCTGTGGACCATCAGCAGCAACACATTTTTTATTTCTTCTCGGGGTGTGAGTGGCACTGGCAAGGCCGGCATTTTATTGTTCATCCATAGTGGTTCTGAGAAGGAGGTGGTGGGCCTTCCTGAACTGCTGCAGTCTGTATTCTTTGTAGTAGTCTGATAGAACAGAGTGGCTTGCTAGAAGGTAGTTAAGAGTCAACCACATTGATGTGGGACTGGAGTCTTGTATAGGCCAGACTGGGTAAGAACGTCAGTTTTCCTTCCCTGAAGAACATTAGTGTACCAGCTGGTTTTTCACAACAATCCAACAGCTTCATGGGTACTTTTGATGATACCAGCTTTTATTTCCTTTTTTTTAAATAAATTTAAATTCTCAAACTGCCATGGTGGGATTTGAATTCATGTTCTCTGGATTATTAGCCCAGCCCACTCAATTACATCCCTCCATCGTCCTCATCCAGCCAGGAGACCAACCCTGGTTCAGTAGGGAGTATAGACGGGTGTTTCACCAAGTATACCTTAGAATGAGACTAACCTCGTGAAACTACTACACAGGGCTACCTGCATACTAAACAACAAAAGCAGCAGGCTATTGGCCGAACAAAGTGATCTCACACAAACAGATCAGAGCAAAGCTCTGGAGCCCAGTCAAGAATGGGAAGTGAAGGCTTCATGCACATCCCCAACCTCAACAGAGTTCAGCAAATGAGAGAGAGAGAGGAAGCTGAAGCATTTGCAAGCAAGGACAATCCCTCTTGGCCTCCTTCTGAGGTCCCCAACATCACAGATGCCAGTCTTCACCCAATTTGATTCACTCCACGTAACATTAAGTAACAGCTGGAAATAGCAAAGCTATGGGTACTGACAGTATCCCAATTGTAATGCTGAAGACCTGCGCACCAGAACTAGCTAAGCTGTTCCAGTGCAGCTATGACATAGGCATTTTTTTTTATTCATTGGATATGGGCGTCACTGTAATCGACCAGCATTTATTGCCCATCCCTAGTTGCTCTCAAGAAGGTGGTGCTGAGCTGCCTTCTTGAATTGCTGCAGTTTTTCGCAGCAGACAATTGAGTGGCTTGCTAAGCCATTTCCGAGGGCAGGTAAGAGTCAACCACATTGCTGTGGGTCTGGAGTCACATGCAGGCCAAACTGGGTCAGGATGGTTGATTTCCTTCCCTAAATGACATTAGTGAACCAGATGGGTTTTTACGACAATCCGGTAGTTTCATGGTCACTATTACTAACACTAGCTTTTTAAATCCAGATATATTTAATTAACTGAATTTAATGGGATTTGAACTCCTGCCTCTGGATTACTAGTCCAGGCCTCTGGATTACTAGTCCAGTAACATAACCACTACGCCCCTGTACTGGAAAATTGCAGTTACGTCCTATTCATAAAAAGCCAGACAAATCTAACCTGCCCAATTCATAGAATGATACAGCACAGAAGGAGGCCATTTGAAGCTCGACACCATCCAGGACAAAGCAGCCTGCTTGATTGGCACCCCCTCTACCACCTTAAACATTTACTCCCTCCACTACCGGCGTATCATGGCTGCCATGTGTACCATCTACAAGATGCACTGCAGCAACTCCCAAACCCGAGACCTCTTCCACCTAGAAGGTCAAGGGCAGCAGGTGCATGGGAACACCACCACCTCCAAGTTCCCCTCCAAGTCACACACCATCCTGACTTCGAAGTATATCGCTGATACTTCATAGTCGCTGGGTCAAAATCCTGGAACTCCCTACCTAACCGCACTGTCGGAGTACCATCACCACACGGACTGCAGCGGTTCAAGAAGGCGGCTCACCACCACCTCAAGGGCAACTAGGGATGGGCAATAAATGCTGGCATTGTCAGCGATGCCCTGATCCCATAAAATGAATTTTAAAAAATTTAAAAAGTATTTATCCCAATTCCCTATTGAAAGTTATTATTGAATCTGCTTCCAGCACCCTTTCAGGGAGTGCATTCCAGATCATCGTACCTCACTGCGTAACGTTTTTTTTTTCCTCCTGTCACCTCTGGTTCTTTTGCCAATTACCTTACATCTATGTCCTCTGGTTACTGACCCTTCTGCCACTGGAAACAGTTTCTCCTTATTTACTCTATCAAAATCCTTCATGATTTTGAACACCTCTATCAAATCTCCCCTTAACCTTCTCTGCTCTAAGGAGAACAACCAATGTTTCTCTGGTCTCTCCATGTAACTTTCATCCCTGGTACCATTCTATAAATCTCCTCTGCAACCTCTCGAAGGCCTTGACATCCTTCCTAAAGTGTGGTGCCAAGAATTAGACACAATACTCCATCTGGGGCTGAACCAGTGTTCTATAAACGTTTAGCATAACTTTAAAATTGTACAATTTGGTTTATATTGCCTCTTCTCATTCTTGCTACCAAAATGAATCACTACATATCCCTGCATTAAATTTCATCTGCCATGTGGTTGCCCATTGCACCAGTCTGTCTATGTCCTCCTGATTACCATCATTACCCTCTGTCAATTATCAGCCTCCTCTCAATCATCAGCCAAGTAATAAAACAATTATCAAAAGTGCCATCAAGCAACACCTACTCCTCAAAACCTTGCTTGTTGATTCTCAGTTCAGGTGTTGGCAAAACCACTCAGCGCCAGACTTCATCACAGCTTTAATCCAGGCATGGACAAGAACGGAATGCCAGAAGAGAGATGAGAGTCGCTGCTCTCGACATTACGGCAGCATTGTACTGGTCACCACAGCAGAATAAGGTTATTGAAAGGATACAGAAGAGAGCAACTAGAATGATTGAGGGGATGAAGGGATTGGATTATGAGGCATGATTATGCAAATTGGACCTTGTTCACACTGGAAAAGGTTGAAGGGTGATATGGTTGCTGTTTTTAGGATTCTAAAGAGACTAGATAATGTACACCTTGGCACTATTTCACCTTGTCCAGACAGGAGAACCAGAGGACACAGCCTGTGGTTGAAGGGGGTTAAATTCAAAACTAATCTGCAGAAACGATATTTCAGTGAGCGAGTCGTCAATCTATTGGACAGGCTCCCAGAGGAGACGGTCGAAGCAGTTAGTATTGATGGATTCAAATTCAAATTAGATTTTTATTTCAGAAAATAACATTTTAGGATACATTATATGAGTAATTTAAGACATGACATATGGTAATTATAGCATGCTTGGGAGGAACAGGTGATTTTGGACCTATGGTTCCCAAAGCTCTTCTCTACTGGGTCTTTCCTCAGCTCATGTCTGGGTCTGTTGTAGATGAATTGCTAGAGATTGATTGCTATGAACATAACGTAAGAAATAGGAGCAGGCCACTCGGTCCCTCAAGCCTGCTCCGCCATTCAACAAGACCATGGCTGATCTGATCTTGGCCTCGATTCCACCTTTCCACCCACTCCCCATAACCCTTGATTCCCCTGTAGCGCAAACATCTTGTCTATCGCCGCCTTAAATATATTCAATGACTCCGCCTCCACAGCCCTCCGGGGGAGAGAATTCCAAAGATTTACGATCCTCAGAGAAGAAATTACTCCTCATCTCCGTTTTAAATAGGCGACCCCATATTCTGAAACTATGCCCCCTAGTTCTAGATTCCCCCATGAAGGGAAACATCCTCTCTGCATCTACCTTGTTGTGCCCCCTCAGTATCATATGTTTCAATAAGATCACCTCTCATTCTTCTAAATTCCAATGAGTATAGGCCCAACCTGTTCAACCTTTCTTCATAAGTCAACCCCCTCAACTCTGGAATTAACTGTGTGAATCGGCTCTGAACTGCCTCCAATGCAAGTATATTCCTCCTTAAACAAGGAGACCAAAACTGTACGCAGTACTCAAGGTGTGGTCTCACCAGCGCCCTGTACAGTTGTAGCAGGACTTCCCTACTTTTATACTCCAACCCCTTTGCAATAAAGTCCAACATTCCATTTACCTTTTTGATTACTTGCTGAGCCTACATGCTAACTTTTTGTGTTTCATGCACAAGGACCCCCAAGTCCTTCTGAACTGTAGCATTTTGTAATCTCTCTCTATTTAAATAGTCATTTGCTTTTTTAATTTTTCCTGCCAAAGTGGATAACCTCGCACTTTCCCACATTATACTCCATCTGCCAAATGTTTGCCCACTCACTTAGCCTGTCTATAGCCCTTTGCAGATTCTTTGAGTCCTCTGCACAACTTGCTTTCCCACCCATCTTTGTATCATCTGCAAACTTGGCTACATTACACTTGGTCCCTTCATCCAAGTCATTAATGTAGATTGTAAATAGTTGAGGCCCCAGCACCGATCCTTGTGGCACCCTACTAGTTACCATTTGCCAACCGGAAAATGACCCATTTATCCCGATTCTCTGCTTCCCTACTTTTATACTCCATCCCCCTTGCAATATGGGCCAACATTCCATTTGCCTTCCTAATTACTTGCTGTGCCTGCATGCTAACTTTTTGTGTTTCATGTACGAGTACCCCCAGATTCCTCTGTACCGCAGCATTCTATAGTCTCTCTCCATTTAAATAATAATTTGCTTTCTTATTCTTCCTACCAAAGTGGATAACCTCACATTTTCCCACATTATACTCCATCTACCAAATTTTTGCATATTCACTTAACCTATCTATGTCCCTTTGCAGACACTTTGTGTCCTCCTCACAACTTGCTAACCCACCTATCTTTGTGTCATCAGCAAATTTGGCTACAGTACACTCGGTCCCTTCATCCAAGCCATTAATATAGATATAGATTGTAAATAGTTGAGGCCCCAGCACTGATCTCTATGGCACCCCACTAGTTACAGTTTGCCAACCTGAAAATGACCCTTTGTTTTCTGTTAGTTAGCCAATCCTCTATCCATGATAATATATTACCCCCAACACTGTGAGCTCTGATCTTGTGCAGTAACCTTTTATGTGGCACCTTATCGAATGCCTTCTGGAAATCCAAATACACTACATCTACTGGTACCACATAGAAGGCTGGTTACAAAATTGAGGCTCATGGACTAGGTGGGTCAGTGGCAACTTGGATAAGGAATTGGCTTAAGGACAGAAAACAGCGAGTTGTGGTAAATGGCTGTTTTTCAGACTGGAGGATGGTAGACAGTGGTGTTCCGCAAGGGTCAGTGCTGGGGCCACTGCTTTTTTTGATATATATAAATGACCTGGATATTGGAATACAGAGTAGAATTTCTAAATTTGCCGATGACACCAAACTTGGGGCAAACAGTGAGGATGATACCAATCAACTGCAATAGGACATAGAAAGGCTAGCAGAATGGGCAGACAATTGGCAGATGGAACATAATACAGAGAAGTGTGAGGTGATGCATTTTGGCAGAAGGAACAGGGAGAGGCAATGTACACTTAATTGTACAGTTTTAAAGAGTGTGCAGGGACAGAGGGACCTGGGAGTTAATGTGCATAGGTCCCTGAAGGTGGCGGGACATATTGAGAGAGTGGATAGCCAAGCATATGGGATCTTGGGCTTCATAAATAGAGGTATCGAGTACAAAAGTAGAGAGGTTATGCTGAAGCTTTATAAAGCGCTGGTTAGGCCACAACTGGAGTATTGTGTCCAGTTCTGGTCAACACACTTTAGGAAGGATGTGAAGGCACTTGAGAGGGTGCAGAGGAGATTTACCAGAATGGTTCTGGGGATGGGGGAATCTTAGCTATAAGGACAGGTTGGAGAAGCTGGATTTGTTTTCACTGGAGCAAAGGAGGTTGAGAGATGATTTGATAGAGGTGTACAAGATTATGACGGGTTTGGATAGGCTAGATGGGGAAAGGTTGTTCCCACTAGTTAATGGTACAAGGACTAGGGGCACAGATTTAAGGTTTGGGGCAAGAGATACAGGGGGGATGTGAGTAAAAACGTTTTTACGCAACGAGTGGTGAGGACCTGGAACTCGCTGCCAATGGAAGTGGTGGAAGCGGAGACACTCAATGTTTTCAAGGGGAGACTGGATAGGCACAGAGTCGGCGTGGACTCGATGGGCCGATTGGCCTCCTTCTGTGCCGTTATGACTATGACTCCCCTTTATCCACCCTGCTCCTTACATCCTCAAAGAACTCTAGTAAATTTGTCAGACACTATGATTAGTCAACAACTCCATTATCATTGTATCATGCTACTACCAAGATGGTAGAAGACGAACTAGATGGAGTTTGGTCTTTTTTGTCCAGCAATTCCCATGTTCCTATTTAACGATGTATGCTACCAATGAGCCCCAGCAAAACCGAGGATCATGGGAGCTGAGGAGAAAACTCGCCAGTGGCTGAATTCACACCTGACACACAGGAAGGTGGTTGTTGGAGGCCAATCATCGCAGTGTCAGGACAACGCTGCAAGAGTTCCTTAGGGCAGTGTTCTTGGTCCAATTGTCTACAGCTGCTTTATTAATGACTTTTCCTCTATCATCAGCTCAAGAGAGAGGCTGTTTGCTGAAAAGTCCACCTTGTTCAGGTCCATTATCTTCTGATAATGAAGCATCCCATGTCAGCCTACAGCATGGACTTGGACATCATCCAGGATAGAGCTGATCAATTCAATTCAATTCAATTTTATTTGCCGTATGTACTAGTACAATGGAATGCTTACTCCCCGTAGGGACACGCCAGCTAAGATAAGTAGTAGGTAATGACAATCTCCAACAATAAAATCCTGGCTACCTCCCCATCAACAGCAGCATCATCACCAAATCCTCCACCATCAACATTCCTGAGCACCACTGACCAGAAGCTTAACTGGATCAGTCATATCAACATCATGACTACAAGAGCAGGGCAGAGACTGGGAACTCTCTGCTGAGTGGTTCACCTCCTGACACCTCAAAGCCTCTCCACCATATTCAAGACTCAAATCAGGAATGTAATGCAATACTCAACTGGGTGGATATAGCTGAAACAACACTTAAAACTCGATACCACCCAAGACCGAGGAGTCCTCCTGATCAGTGCTCTCACCACTGGATTTAATATCCTTCTCCACCACTAGCACAATGTACTATCTACAGGATGCACTGCAGCAACTCTGAGCCATGCAATCACAACCATTGGGAAAGACCAAAGCAGCAAGATCATGGGAACAACATCACTTCAAGTCCCCCTCTAAGTCACAAACCATCCTGTGTGGACATATATGACCGTTCCTTTGTCATTACTAAGACAAAATGTTGAAATTCCCCACCTAATACCATCGTGGCTGTACCATCAGCACAAGGACTGCAGCGATTCAAGGAGAAGGCTCTTCACTACCCTCTGGGCAACTAGAGATGGGCAATCAATGCAGCCTGGCCAGTGCCACCTACATCCCAAGAATATATTTTTAAAAATCATGAGAACTAATGAAAACACAGCAATACACCAGTAAATCAGTCTACATGCAAAATCACTTTATTAATTTAATATTTAAATACAGCAGTACTTTAAAGTGAAACAACTTGCACTTACAAAATTACAGACCTTTAACCACCTAAATATTCAAATGTAACAGGCTGTTAAAGAAAATCAACCAAAAATGTGTCAGTGTGTTATAAAAATAAATAAATAGAGACATCTTTCAATAAAACAGGCACAGTTCAATGAACCAGTCTGTACGTACAATAGAACTTTAAAATAAATTAGCCTCAGGATACAATAATGTAACTTATTAACACAATATAATAGACTAGAGATGTCCAAGGTTTTATGTTTATGGTATGCTTAGGGCCCAATCATGGAACTTACTCACTTCTCCCAAACACCATCTGGGTTTGTTAGCTTCAGCAACATACTGACTGAGAAAACAGTCTAGAATGCACTGCAGAAGAGCTCCCCTTTTTCACATATGAATATACAAAGAACATAGGAACAGGAGCGGGCCATTTAGCCCCTCGCACCTGTTCCACAAGAGAAATGGCAGAAAAGAATGTGAAGCCCACACCACTCAATCAGCAGTGCCATCTTGCACACTGTTCACTCACCATGCTATCCCCCCGGATAAGCAAACAAAAAAAATACCTGTGGCCAACTCAGGAAATTCCTCTCTGACTTCCTACGGCAAGCAAGCAAGGAGAGAGTAGTTATCCTGACTCAGCACAATCACAGCTAACTTCGTAACTGGAAATATACACTTCTGTCAAGACTTGTCAAGTTCCTTTTAAAGGACTGTACTTAACACAGTCCCGATTTTAACCAGGCAGGTAACAGTTGGACGCAGCGTGCCCGCCGTCCTCCCATTGCAGCTGCTGTGCGGCCAAGCCATTTTAAGGGCTCATTCACATGCCGGGAAGGTGCCGAACACCTCGAGTCTCTTCGCCGGGAGCAAGCGGTAGCGCAGCGCAAGGAGCGCATATCAACCCAAGCACCCCACCCACCCGCCCCTTCAACCACCGTCTGCCCCACCTGTGATAGAGACTGTAGGTCCTGCATTGGACTCATCAGTCACCTGCAAACTCATTTTTAATGTGGAAGCAAGTCATCCTCGGTTCCGAGGGACTGCCTAAGAAGAAGAAGAAGCAGCTGCTGTGAGGCCCAAGCCATTTTAAGGCCTCATTCACATGCCACCAGTGAGCCACAGGCACCTTGTTGCAGCGAGCCAGTTGTGGGAGTGCGAGAAATTGGCCAGTTCCCATGTTGAGGCGGCCGACAGTCGAAGCCTCCCGGGGAGCGATCCTCGGGAGGCTTTGCACGGGCTGGGAGATTTTGTGGGCCCAGTAGAAGCACTCCTGCTTCTCATGGCCCCAACAAACAAAAAATTAAACGTTCCCTGCGCAGCCTCCAGCAATCCCTTTAAGGATCACTTGTTAGGTCGCTCAATGCCTGATACAAATGGGTAGAGCGCATGTTGCATGCTCCATCCATTTGTACCTCAAAATTTCAAATCAGGATGCTATGTTTGTCATAGGACCCCAATTTGCATATTATAAGTGGCATCCCACCTGAAACCTGACCCTACCCAAGATGATCATGGCTAGGGCACCAGTGTAAATGGGGCAGTAAGTGAACTGACGCCATTTTTGGACCACCAGCCCTCATGGCTTGAGAGTTAGTTTCAGATGTCAGTAACTCCGTGAAAAGTACTACATCCTGGCATCTTACCTAGCTCTTTTCAAATAACCTATCTAACTAGACTGTATCCAATCTCTTTAACATTTTAAAAGCTTCAATCAGAGCCCCACCAAGCCTGTGTGCATACACCTAACCCTACTCTCACCACAAACATTTCCCCTATCCTCGTCTCTTTTGGGAGAACTGAAATCTCCTACAATTAATATACAATTTGTTTACAAACTTCATCATCTATTTCCTTTCCACTGTTAGGGAATCTAATAAATTCCCACTAGTGCGACTGATTCTTTGCTCAATCCAAAGGGATTCTCTTCAGACCAGTTCTTTATTTAATTCCTTAGGTTTTAGTACTATGATACTATATCTAATTAATACCACTACCCCTCTTCCCTTCCTTCCCAATCCTGACTGTTTCATAACCTTTAATATTTAGTTATCGATTTTGATGCAGCTGCGGCCATATCTTGATTATTGCTAATATGTCATGACTTTCTGTTTTAATTAATGACTCTAGTTCTTTCTTATACACTGTGCATTAATGTAATACCATGTGGCTTAATCACTTTATCAAATGCCTTTTGAAAGCTGGCATACAGTACATTCTCTTTATTTATATGCTTGGTGATTTCTTTCCAAAAAATCATTTTATCAAACGTGAGGTTCCCTTTACAAATCCATGCGGCCTATCCCTGAGTAGCCCATACCTTTTGTTCGTGTTCACTAATTTCGTCCTCTTTGGGGACTCTAGAATTCTATTCACAAAATCAAATAGTGGTACGTAATAAAGAAAATGTTGCTAAGGCTACAATTAAAATTCATTCTAGCCAAATCTGGATATGCCAACCTAGAAATTGTCAAAAGCTGAAAAGCTTCAGAAAAGCTGACAGTACCAATAAGCCTGGTAACTTAAAAATAGCTTGACTGTGTACCAGTAGCATGCTAAAATAAGTAGTTTAATTGAAAGTGGGAAGTGAGCTTCAGCGATAGGTGTACCCATTGCTTATGTTGCAAAGAAAAAGTACATAAAAGTATGCATTGGAGTGCTGCTTTAGAAATTTCTGAAAGGAAATGTGAACGGTGAAAGCAGAATGTATTCACTTTCATGGGCTCTGGGGACATGCTTTCCCATGCAGAAAATTTTGATTTTTGACACAATGCATTTTCCAACGTTTTGGAGTCTGCTGTACTTTCAACTTCAAGCCAATAATATTCTGATTTTCAGAATTTTTTTTAATATGAAAATAATTATCCAGATTTTAATATGATCTTATTATATTCCAGTTACTTCCATTGAAAACATAACCCAAATATCTGACTTTATATTCTGTTAGCATTTTAAATCCAATGCCTGTATCTCTGCATTTTTCCTTACCTGTCAGTCTTTCTTCATACTTTCTCTTAGCCTTTTTAATATTGTTTGTTTCTCCTATATAATTTCTATATTCGGCTTGATTTTCTGTTGTATTATTACCTTCGATTTGTTACGTCTCTTTCTAAGTCTCATTTTAAATTTTCATTCTTCCACTTATCCAAGGAACTTTTGCAGCATTATCTTTACTTTTTGTGGGAATATGTCTAGTTTTTAATGATCCGTGTGAACGTTTCCCAGGAGTGATTAATATAGGACATGATTTTTATTTTATTTGATGCGTTTCAACGTTTCACAAATTTAAAATTGCAGTTAGCATTTTCTAATTTTCAAAAACAAAATGAATTTATGAAAGGAATCGCAAAACAGCTTGGTAATTACTGGGGGGAAATAGTGAGCAATTTTTCAAGCATTTCACTCTCGGGACGCCTCGAGAATGGCGAGTAGCTGTACCCAGAGTGACCCGCGTTTCAGAAAGCCCTATATCTCCCGAAGCGTTAACCGCCCTCATCAAAGGTGCTTCGAGTGTATCGTGGGCGGAGATCTCGAAAGAGCAGAATTTGGTATAAGCGACGCTTTACTGCAGCCCGCTCGGTAAGTGAGATTGAGGTTGAGGGCGTTAAAAGTGTGTGTATAGTTTTAATTTCTAGCTTTGGAGGAGGGTTCCTCCCTCAGGGGGCTGACTGGCTCCGCTGTAAATGGGTTGGGTGGTGGTGAGGCCCAACCAGCTCCTCACATCATTCAGATCCTCGTCCTCCTCTCCAGATTGTCCTCATAATGTACAGTTGTCTGGTCTGTACATTGTTCTGAATTGTGGTAAATTCATCATGTGTTTGTACACTGGAGTCTCCTCTCTGTCCCTTCAGGGAGGAGCCAACCTAAAATGACGATGACAACAAGCATTTACTGTGGCAAGTAGTCACTGGAAGTGCAGTGGGGTTTACAGGCTCGTTCTAGCGTACGTTACAGGCAAGCTTAATAATATTTATAATGCAGGGAAAGGAAGAACAAACTTGCATTTATGTAGAAATAACAACAGAAAATGCTGGAAAAACTCAGCAGGTCAGGCAACATCCGTGGAGAGAAATTTGAGTTGACGTTTCGGGTCGAAACCCTTCTTCAAAACTGGAAAGAAAAGAAAATAGATCGAAGGCAAGACTGCGATCGAACAAAAGAAGTAAAAGAGACAATAAAAGGTATTCGAAGCCAGACGAGATGGTAATAGGCCCGTGGAGACAAAAGGCAGCTGAGATTAGGTGTGAAGTGTACTGGCAGGTAAGAGACAGCTGCCAGGTGAGAGAGAGAAACAAAAGGAAAGGGGGGGGGGAAAGGAGGACCCAAAATGTTGTGTATGTACCTTTAAGAGAGAACTGCTTTTATACTGTAGTACCGGCAGTGACCACACCTGTATATAAAGCCATAGCAGGCTTCTGTACTTTCAGTTCCAGCATACCCTCTGTTCAGTAAACACCTGTTATTACCTGCAGTCCGTGTGTTATTGATACGCGGACACTACAGTGGCGACGAGCAGGTTCGAACTCACCTGCACTACTGCATCACCTCACGGGGATCCATCCCTGAAAAGAAGCTTCTTGGAGGTCGAAGCCAGAGCAACGGGCGTCGACCGTGGGCAACTGCCCAGTGATCCATCGGAGTTCAGTGAATCGCAGGGGAAGCTGTGGAGAGCTGGGCTCGGCTCCCCAGTCAAGGTGTTCCAGCAAATCGTGCTGGTAGCAGGTAGTGCGCTGACCCTTCCGGACTGTGGCGGGCTTGAGCTCGATCGAGCGGCTCTGCAAGGGGGCCGTGCAGCGTCGTCGGGAAGGAAAAGAGAGAGAGAGGGTGGAGCACACAGGGCGCGGTCGGTGCTCAAGAGTCGGGCAGCGTTAGAGAAAATAAAAGAGGGGAAGGAAAAGAGACGCGCAGTGGACAGCGTCAAAGAAGAATAAAACTAAGGAATTTGACGAACAAAAGAGGGACGCACCGAAGCCGCGGGGCGCCGCCATTACTATTTAGAACGCTAGGAGCAGCATTGGCAGCAAGGGGAAGAAGGAAAAGCGCGGGAGGCGCCATTTTAATCCATTGGGGAAGAAGGAAAAGCGCGGGAGGTGCCATTTTAAACCACCCAAGATGCCGAAGAGTGGCAGTATCACTGCTTTCGACAACGAAATAGAAGACTGGACCACGTATGTGGAAAGAATTGAAGTGTACTGCAAGGCAAATGGGGTGGCCGATGAAAAGAAGGCGTCGGTATTATTAAATTTGATGGGCGCGAGAACGTACGGCCTATTGCGGAATTTAATTACCCCAGCTAAACCAATGGAGAAAAGCTTTGAAGAGATTGTCAATATCTTACAGGAACATCTAAACCCTACACCGCTGCTGATAGCAGAAAGATTCAAGTTCCATAAAAGAAACCAGCACAAAGATGAGAGTAATGCTGACTATCTTACGGAACTACGCAAGTTATCAAAGCACTGCCAGTTCGGAGCAGGACTGGCAGATACCTTAAGGGATAAGTTTGTCTGCGGGCTCCAGAGTGAAGGAACCCAGAAACGACTACTTTTGGAAAAGGACCTTACGCTAGAAAAGGCTTTCAGCGTGGCAGTATCCTACGAAGCAGCAGCACGGGGAGCTGCGGAAATACAACAGAAACCGCAAGAATATAGCACCAACAAAATGGCATATGGAGCAGAAAAGTGCTATCGCTGCGGCAGAACAACCCATGATCAGAAGGACTGCTGGTTTAAGGACAAAGTATGCAGGCAATGTGGAAAAGTGGGACACATAGCACGAGTCTGCAGGTCGGGAAAGAAAACCAACACTAAAAGAACTACTAAGGAAAAGTACAAGAAAGTAAAAAAAATGACAGACAGTAGTTCAGAAGATCAGGAGAGTGATAATGACTCCGGGAGCAGGAGACTAAGTTGTCTAAAGTTACACAACATGATCGCAAAGGAGGATCACCGAACCATTTGGGTCACCCTCATGATAGCAGGGTCCCAAGTAAAGATGGAATTGGACACAGGATCAGCCCTAACTGTCATGAATCGATGAGACTATGAGCGGCTATTCTCACACATACCCTTGAAGGACACGTCCAATGTATTGAAGACATATACGGGGCAAAAAGTCTACCCCAGAGGAAAAATAAGGGTGCTCGTTAAATACAACGGCAAGGAAACACAGAAACTGTATCTATATACTACAAGATGGAGGACCACCATTATTGGGACGTGAATGGATCCGAAAAATACAATTGGATTGGCATTCCATTCAGGCGCTAACTGTGGCTGACAAAAAGGATGACGACGTCACACCTGGACGACTGTCAAAAATTCTAACTGACACAAGAGTGGTGTTCCAGCAAGGACTTGGGACTCTAAAAGGAGTAACGGCAACGATAAAAATTGAAGATAACGCAAACCCAAAAATTTTTACGGCCAGACCAGTACCGTACGCGATCCGCCCAGCCGTCGAAGCAGAGCTGGAGAGTCTGGAGCATTCGGGTGTGCTGTCCAAGGTGGACTGGAGCGAGTGGGCCACACCCATCGTTCCTGTAATGAAGAAATCATTGAGCAGCACGCCTGGGGAGCCGAAGAAGGTTCGCATCTGTGGGTACTTTAAGGTAACTGTGAACCCAGTCCTGCACACAGTACAATATCCACTTCCGCGGATAGAAGATATTTTCACCTCACTATCTGGAGGGAAACGCTTTACGAAGATTGATCTGGCCCAAACGTATCTACAAATGGAGGTAGAAGAAGCATCTAGAAAATACCTCACGATAAACACTCACAAAGGTCTTTACCAGTACAACCGACTGGTATTCGGGGTAGCATCAGCTCCGGCTATTTGGCAGACGGCGATGGAACAAGTCCTGCAAGGGATCCTGGGGACCCAGTGTTATTTGGACGACATCCTGGTTACGGGCGAAAATGACAGTGAACACCTTGCCAACCTGGAGCAGGTGCTCACTAGATTACAAGAATATGGGCTACGAGCCAACCGCCCCAAATGCGAGTTTTTCAGGAAACAAATCTCGTATTGTGGCCACATGATTGATGAAGAGGGGTTACATAAGTCCCCAGACAAGATTGAGGCAGTAGTCAAGGCTCCAGCACCAGAAAATGTGTCGCAACTGAGGTCGTTCCTCGGGTTGGTGAACTACTACCATAAGTTCTTGCCAAATTTATCTACAATTCTGCACCCACTGAACGCCCTGCTGCAAACTGGAGTAGCATGGAAATGGAGTGATGAGTGTAAGCGTGCCTTTCAGAAATGTAAATGCCTAATCACTTCAAAAGAAGTATTGGCCCACTACAATTCAACACTACCGATTCGGTTGGCATGTGATGCGTCTCCCTACGGCATTGGAGCGGTGCTGTCACACAAATTCCTTGACAGTTCAGAGAGGCCAATAGCCTTTGCGTCGCGCTCGTTAACCTCAGCCGAGCGTAACTATGCCCAGATTGACAGGGAGGCCCTCAGCCTGGTGTGGGGGGTGAAGAAGTTCAATCACTATCTGCACGGGCAGAAATTCACCCTACTGACTGATCACCAGCCTCTTGTCTCCATTTTTAACCCAAAGAAGGGCGTTCCGGTGATGACGGCGCAACGGCTGCAAAGATGGTCCCTTTTTCTAGGGGCACATCAATACAACATAGAGTACAAGGGTATGAAACAGCATGGAAACGCTGATGGGCTGTCGCGCCTGCCGTTGCCTACGGTGGAGGAAGCACCTGCAGTGGACCCTGTTGAGATATTCCATTCGACCATAGTCGAATGTCTACCTGTTACAAACTCAAGTATAGAGAAGGAAACCCGAAATGACCCGACACTCTCTCGGGTCTATGATTTGATGGTGAAGGGATGGCCAGCACATGGCGACTCACTGTTGCCAGCATTCTCGCCAAGGAGAGAACAGCTGTCAGTGTGCTGGGGGACACGGGATGTGTGGATCCCGAGTGGTAATTCCACCCAAGTTGAGAGATAGGGTGCTCAATGAGCTTCATGAGGGTCATCTGGGAGGGGTAAAAATGAAGAGCCTAGCCAGGGCGTTTGTGTGGTGGCCGGGAATCGATAAAGAAATCGAGGATATGACCAAGAGATGCACAGGATGCCAGAAGGTCCAAAACGCTCCACCACAGGCCCTGCTACACCCATGGGAGTGGCCCTCATCTCCATGGCAACGGGTACACATTGATTTTGCTGGTCCATTTATGGACTCAATGTTTTTAATCGCCGTGGATGCACATTCGAAATGGCCAGAGGTCATCAAAATGTCCTCCACCACCACGGAGAAAACTATTGCAGTCCTACGGACCATCTTCGCCAGGAATGGCTTGCCAGAACAGATTTGCTCCAACAGTGGACCACAGTTTGTGTCCGAGGACTTCCGGAGGTTTTTGAGGAATAATGGGGTAAAACATTACACATCTGCCCCATATCATCCAGCCACAAATGGATTGGCTGAGAGGTTGGTTTAGACCTTTAAAAAGGAAATAAAGGCGATGTATAACGACAACATACCACTACAACACAAGGTGGATAATTTCTTGTTTGCTTACCGGAATGCGACACATGCAGTCACCAACCAAGCTCCAGCCATAATGTTCTTGAACCGAAGGTTAAGATGTCGCCAGGATTTGCTCAAACCAAACATAAGACGAGATGTTGAGGATAAGCAATTCCAGCACATCAATGAGAAGCCAACCAGGAGCTTCAAGATAGGGCAACCAGTCTTGGCCCGCGACTACCGAACAGAAAAATGGCAGCCAGGAACGATATGCACACAGCAGGGACCACTAATGTACACAGTGGACATTGGAGAGAGCATCGTGAGACGCCATGCTGACCAGATTCTAGAGTCACCGGAACAAGTCAAACCCATACCACGAGCATGCGCACCTGGTGATGAACCCGAAGTACAGATTGCGTCTACCTCAGAATCAGTGGTATTGGAAGCTGACGAACCAACCAATGACAATGAGCCAGAATCGACTCCGCCGCAAGAACAGGATACTTGAGAAAGGCGCTATCCAGACAGGATCAGGAAGCCTCCTCAAAGACTGAATTTATAAATGATTACTTCAGCTGATGTATATAGTACAGAGAAAATTGTAATTGTAATTAGTTATTGTTTAATTGTTAAATGAATGTTATGTACTGTTTATCTAAAAGGGGAGGAATTGTTGTGTATGTACCTTTAAGAGAGAACTGCTTTTATACTGTAGTACCGGCAGTGACCACACCTGTATATAAAGCCGTAGCAGGCTTCTGTACTTTCAGTTGCAGCATACCCTCTGTTCAGTAAACACCTGTTATTACTGGTCTCCTGCAGTCCGTGTGTTATTGATACGCGGACACTACACAAAACAAAGGAGTGGAAAAAATTATAAGTAAAAAAGTAATAGAGGCCGAGGTTATGATCTGAAATTGTTGAACTCGATATTGAGTCCGGAAGGCTGCAAAGTGCCTAATCGGAAGATGAGTTGCTGTTCCTCGAGTTTACGTTGAGCTTCCGTGGAACAATACAAGAGGCCAAGGACGGTGAGGTCTGAGTGGGAATGGAGCGGTGAATTAAAATGACAGGCGACCGGAAGCTCGGGGTCACCCTTACGGACTGAACGGAGGTGTTCCGCAAAGCGGTCACCCAATCTGCGTTTGGGCTCCCCAATGTAGAGGAGACCACATCGTGAGCAGCGAATACAGTATACTAGATTGCAAGAAGCACAAGTAAATCGCTGTATGTAGTGCCTGCACATCTGCCAATGCACTTTATTATGGTTATTATGGTTATGTTTATGTTAATGAATTACAAGCCAAATGTATGTTGAATGTTTAAATGTCTTAATCTAAATGTACACTCTCGGGAGCCGCAAGCCTACATTTCGTTGTACTGCACTTGTGCACTAACAATGACAATAAAGTTGATTATGATTATGATTATGATTAAAGGATATCCCAAAGTGTTTCACAATTGACTAATTAATTACTTTCGAAGTGTTGTTTTGTAGGCAATATGCATAAAACGGGACCCACAAATGAAATAAATCAGTTAATCTGTTTTGATTGAGAAATTAATGTTAGCCAGGACACCAGGTGAATTCCCTGTTCCTTTTTAATAGAGAATGGAATATTTTGCATCCACCTAAACAGACAGTTCAATGACTTGTCTGAAAGACAGCATTCTGAAAATACAGCACACCCTTGGTACTGCACTGAAGTGCTAGCCTACCTTATGAGCTTAAGTCCTGGAGTGGGGCTTGAATCTGCAACCTACTGACGCAGAGAATGAGAGTGCTACTACTGAACCAAGCTGACACTTAAAAAAAAAAAACCTTCAACACACAAAAAAAAAACCTTCAACACACAAAAGACTGACATGATGTGTGTGTTCAAGCACAATATTTTTAGGGGAGTCTGGGAGCATGATGATTACCAGGAAAAAATGTGGACACATTTTTTGATTTTTGCGACTTTATTTGGTGCATTTTCCAGTATTCTGGAGTCTACTATAATTCTGATTTTCAAACTAAAATAACTTATCCTGGAAGGGCTACAGATATTTTTTCAACTTGGTTCAGTAGTAGCAGTGTAGCACTCTAACCTCTTGAGCAGGAAGGTAGTAGTTTCAAACCCCTTCCCAGCACTTGAGCTCCTAATCTAAGCTGACACATCAGTGCAGCACTGAGGAAGTGTTGCATTGTCATAGCTTCTGTTTCTTTTAATGAGATGTGACACACTAATCTGGCTGCTGCATTTACCTACATAAGAGTGACTAGACATCAAAAGTAATTAATTAATTGTGTAATACTTTGGGATGTGCTAAGGATCTGAAATGGAACTGCAAGTTTTTTTAAGGTATTTAAAATATGAAAAAAAGGTAATTTCAATACAGCTTTACAGGGTCCAGTTTCTCCCATTGGGAATTTGATTCCAGATACACAATGTTGATCATTGTCCATTCTTAATTTGTTGCTAACTTCACATTCACTAATGTGACTGAAGTTGGTTGAATTGAAGCAGGAAGCCGAGAGGCATTCTCAGATTTCACACAGAATCACAGAAACCCCACAGTGCAGATAGAGGCCATTTCGGCCCATCGAGCCTGCACCGACACATATCCCACCCGATCCCCGTAACCCCTACACCAACACATATCCCACCCTATCCCTGTAACCCCACGTATTTAATCCCCCTAACACTAAGGGTCAATTTATCCTAGCCAATCAACCTAACCCGCACATCTTTGGACTGTGGGAGGAAACCAGAGCACCCGGAGAAAACCCACACAAACACGGGGAGAATGTGCAAACTCCACACAGACAGTCACCCGAGGCCGGATTCAAACCCGGGTCTCTGGCGCTGTGAGGCAACAGTGCTAACCACTATGCCACCGTGCTGAAGTAAGTGATACAAAGGGAATTTCCTTCATCACCTCCTCATGACTACAGCATTTTCTTTTCTTTATGCTGTCTCTGGAGTTTAGATATTATTTTTTTAATCTTCTCTGTGCATTTCATTAAGCCAGTGTGTATTTATCCCTCGAGCCAGACAGGCTGCAATGAAGCAGTGTTCTTATTATGATAATGAATTAATTGCAACCTTGTTTACCAGCTTGCTTTCTTCTGAAATAAGTCACATAAGATGATTGTTCAGTACATGGGGGAAAAAGCTCAACAAACATTTAATTCTGATTCTGGATAGGAGACAAGCCGGGGTGAGATTCTATGCCATCAGGCACTCAGTATTTTAAATCCTTCAGCTGATTGATAACTTTATTTAGTTATGAAAGATATCTATTTGAGTTCCTTTGTTCCCAGTATCAACAGATATGGGAAGGATATATCACCCAGTCTTGCAGTAGATCCTTAATTCTTCTGGGCCATTGACATAGAGGCATACATTTGGACATTTTTTAAAATTTCTTTATGGGATGTGGGTGTCGCTGGCAAGGCCAGTATTTATTGCCCATCCCTAATTGCCCTTGAGAAGGTGGTGGTGAGCCACCTTCTTGAACTGCTGCAGTCCGTTTGGTGAAGGTACTCCCACAGTGCTGTTAGGTAGGAAGTTCCAGGATTTTGACCCAGCGACAATGAAGGAACGGCGATATACTTCCAAGTCTGGATGGTGTGTGACTTGGAGGTGGTGGTGTTCCCATGCGCCTGCTGCCTTTGTCCTTCTAGGTGGAAGAGGTTGCAGGTTTGGAAGGTGCTCCCAAAGAAGCCTTGGTGAGTTGCTGCAGTGCATCTTGTAGATGGCAGGGGGATGGGCACCAGGATGTAGCATTAGACAGGAGAAACAAAGTGCACAAAGGATGGGGAGAGACAGATAGCACTAGAGTAAGAAATAGTAAGGTATTAGGTGGGGTCAGACAAAGAGAATACAAGAAGGTCTAAGATAGGTTTACAGTGCATGTGTGTAAATGCATGAAGCGTGCTAAATAAGGTTGGTGACCTGCAGGCGTAAATAGCCACATGGGAATATGATGTTGTGGCGATAACGAAGACCTGGCTCAAAAAAGGGCAGGATTGGGTTTGAAATATTCCTGGATATAAGATGTTCAGGAAAGATAGGGTAGTAAAGAAAGGAGGTGGGGTGGCACTATTGGTTGAGTAGAATGCTACAGTGCTGGAGAGAGAGGATGTCCTGGAGGGGTCAAGGACAGAATCTATTTGGTTAAAGTTAAGAAATAATAGAGGTGCCATTACACTACTAGGTGTATTCTATAGGCCACCAACTAGTGGGAAAGATATAGAGGAGCACATTTGCAAGGAAATTACAGAGAGGTGCAAGAACTATAGAGTAGTGATAATGGGAGACTTCAATTATCCTACTATAGACTGAGATAGTAATAGTGTAAAGGGCAGAGATGGGGAAGAATTTCTGAAATGTGTTCAGGAGAACTTTCTTGATCAGTACGTTTCTGGCCCCACGAGGAAGGAGGCATTGTTGGATCTGGTTCTGGGGAATGAGGTGGGTCAAGTGGAGCAAGTGTCAGTAGGGGAAGATTTAGGGAACAGTGATCATAGTATCATAAGGTTTAGATTAGCTATGGAAAAGGACAGGGAGCAATCTAGAGTAAAAATTCTTAATTGGAAGTCAAATTTCAGTGGGTTCAGAACAGGCCTGGCCTGGGTAAATTGGAATCAAAGATTCTTGTGCTGATTCCTCCTGAAGAATTTGAATCGTTCCGCTATCAGCAACGGTGTTGGGTTTAAGTGCTCCTGTAAGGTATCAACAATCTCCTTAAAATTCTTGTCCATCAGTTTGGCTGGAGTGATCAAGTTTCGTAACAGCCCGTATGTCCTTGCGCCCATCAGATTTAGAAGTACCGATGCCTTTTTATCATCCGCTACTTCATTCGCCTTGCAATATACCTCCACTCTTTCCACATATGTGGTCCAATCTTCTATATCACTATCGAAAACTGTAATATTGCCAGTCTTCGGCATCTTGAAAATCTAAAATGGCGCTTCCCGCGCTTTTCCTCCATCCCCGATGGATCAAAATGGCGCCTCCTGCGCTTTTCTTTCTTCCCCGCCGAGTTAAGATGGCGCCTCCTGCGCTTTCCCGCCGCTGCCGCTGCTGCCAACGCTGTTCTCCGCGGTTCCCGTTGCGACCTGCAGCTTTTCGCGGTATTTCTATATTTTTTTTATATATCGCTTCGTTTCTCCGTTACTTGGAGAACCGTTCCCGTCATGGAGCGGACCCTCTGGGACTTTCCCCTCCCTCTGCTCGGTCTGAACGCCGACCTGCTTTGCAGCACCGGCCGCGCCCTGAGTGCTCCACACTCTCTCTCTCCTTGCTTCTGCTTCCCGATTCGCTGCCCGGCCCCGTTGCAGAGCCACCCGATCGAGCTCTAGCCCGTCGCAGCCCAGGAAGGATCAGTGCACTACCTGCCACCAGCCCGTTTAGCTGGTGAAACCACAGCTTCCCTTTCTTTTTTCTTGCCTCTGGCTTCGACCTTCGTCTGAGGAATCGATCTCCTTGAGGTGCTGCCGAATTGCAGGTAAGTTCATTTCTAACTCGTCGCCACTGTTAGATCCGTGTGTTAATGGAGACACGGAATGCAGGAGTTGATTTAACAAGTGTTTACTGAACAAAGTCTGGAGGTGAACTAACTACACAAGACGCTATGCAGGCTTATATACCCGAGTGGTTACTACAGTATACAGGGGCTTCAAAAACATCGTTCCTCTTAAAGGTACATACACTACAATGTCTACTTTTAATTCAGTTTTTTAGCACTAAATTCCCACTTTACTACATTACTGATGTTGCTTGATTCCAATGATTGGATAATTCCAATCTTCTTAAAAAATGACATTGAATTATCAGGAGTGGACTGTAAATATTAGTTTCCACTGAACTTAACCATTTCTGAAATCATGTGACCTGTTTCATAGGAACAGGAGTAGGCCATTCAGCCCCTTGAGCCTGTTCCACCACACAGTGAGAGTATGGCTGATCTTTATCCTAACTCCATCCACCCGCCTTAGCTCCATATCCCTTAATACCCGTGGCTAGCAAAAATCTATCGATCTCTGATTGAAAATGATTAATTAAGCTAGCATCTACTGCTTATTGTGGGAGAGAGTTCTACTACTCTTTGAGTGAAGAGGTGTTTCCTAACTTCTTTCCTGAATGGCCTGGATCTGACTTTAAGGTTATTTCCCCTTATCCTAGACTTCCCCGCCAGCAGAAAAAGTTTCTCTCTACCCTATCAATTCCTTTAAAATCCTATAAACCTCAATTAAATCACCCCTTAACCTTCTATATTCCAGGGAATACAAGCCTAGTTTATATAATCTCTCCTCATAATCTAACCCTTGGAGCCCTGGTAACATTCTGGTGAGTCTGTGCTGCACTCCTTCCAAGGCCAATATATCCTTTCTAAGGTACAGTGGCAAGATGTGCTTTAACCAGGGCTTTGTATAGCTGTAGCAAAACTTCCCTTTTATATTCTAGTCCTCTAATTATTAAGGCTAACATTCAATTAGCCTTTTTGATTATTTTTTGTACCTGACTACTGCATTTTAGTGATCTGTATACATGGACCCCTAAATCTCTTTGGACCTCCACTGTTCCGAGCTTTTCATAATTTAAAAAGAACTCGGATCGATCCTTTTTTGGTCCAAAATGGATGACCTCACACTTACCTGCGTTGAAATCCATCTGCCACAGTTTTGCCCACTCACTTAATCTATCAATGTTTCTTTGTAATTTTATGCTTCCGTCTACATTACTTACCATGCCACCAAACTTTGTGTCATCAGCAAACTTGGATATACGGCTCTCTATCGCATTACCAAAGTCATTAATAAATATAGTGAATCATTGAGGCCCCAGCACAGATCCTTGTGGGACACCACTAGTCACTTCCTTCCAGTGTGAGTACAGACCCATTATCCCATCTCTGTTTTCTTCCGCCGAACCAATCTCCTAGCCAGGTCAATAATTTGCCTTAAATCCCATGAGCTTTAATTTTAGCTAACAGTCTCTTATTTTCATCAGATTCCAGTCTGTAACTTTCTTGCTGTTATATTCTTTTTACTTTTGTTCAAGTAGTACTGTTAGCCTTTATATTTAATATTTTATCCAAGCATTTGTTTTCCATTCCTCTTTCATGCAAGAGTGGATTTCCACCTATTTCCATCACGTTGATTTATTTTTCTACGCTTCCCTCTGTCTGGCATTCTGAATTTTGTCCCATTCTTTCTATAAGAAGCTGTCTCAACCATATTTACATGTAGCTGCTGCCCCTTCTCCCCCATTAGTTCCACAAACATTAGCACATCATTAGAGATGTCATAGAAACAGTCTCCAAAGCCCCAATTGCTAGGGAGATAGAGCTCTGAGGTGCCAGTGACATGGATACAAGTGTTGCTGCTCTCTGCGGACACTAGCTTGAGGGAGAAAAGGAGACGGAGCACAACACAGACTACGGCGCTTGGGCAACCTTTCCACTACAATAGCAGCACATATATTCGGATATATTCGGATGCAAGTGAACCTGCAACATTCATTGAATGTCATATCCAAAAACAAAATACTGCGGATGCTGGAAATCTGAAATAAAAACAGAAAATGCTGGAAATACTCAGCAGGTCAGGCAGCATCTGTGGAGAGAGAAACAGAGTTCATGTTTTAGGTCGATGACCCTTTGTCAGAACCTCTGGTTGGGTGGGGAGGAGAAATTGTGAGGAGGATGCAAAGAGGCTTCAAGGGGATATAGACAGGCTAAGTGAGTGGGCAAGAACATGGCAAATGGAATATAATGTGGAGAAATGTGAAGTTATCCACTTTAGTAGAAAAAATAGAAAAGCAGTGTATTTTTTAAATGGTGAGAGATTGGGAAATGTTGGTGTTCAGAGGGACCTGGGTGTCCTTCTACACGAATCACTGAAAGCTGTCATGCAGGTACAGCAAGCAATTAGGAAAGCAAATGGTATGTTGGCCTTTATTACAAGAGGATTTGAGTATAAGAGTAAAGACGTTTTACTGCAATTATATAGGGCCCTGGTGAGACCACACCTGGAGTATTGTGTACAGTTTTGGTCTCCTTACCTAAGGAAGGATATACTTGCCATAGAGGGAGTGCAATGAAGGTTCACCAGACTGATTCTTGGGATGGGGGGATTGTCCTATGAGGAGAGATTGAGTAGACTGGACCTATATTCTCTAAGGTTTAGAAGAATGAGAAGTGATCTCATTGAAACATACAAAATTCTTACAGGACTTGACAGGGTAGATGCAGAGAGGTTGTTTCCCCTGGGTGGGGAGTCTAGAACCAGGGGTCACAGTCTCAGAATAAGGGGTCGGCCATTTAGGACTGAGATGAGGAGAAATTTCTTCACTCAGAGGGTGGTGAATCTTTGGAATTCTTTACCCCAGAGGGCTGTGGAGGCTCAGTCATTGGGTATATTCAAGACAGAGATCGATAGATTTTTGGATATTAAGGGAATCAAGGGATATGGGGATAGTTCAGGAAAGTGGAGATGGGATAGAAGATCAGCCATGATATTGAATGGTGGAGCAGTCTTGAGGGGTCGAAAGGCCGACTCCTGCTCCTATTTCTTTCTGTTCTTATGTTTGGGTAAATCACTCTGCAGTTTCCATTTTTCTATCCAAATTTGTATCTGCTGAGCTATTCCTATATTTACTTTTTCATTCTAAATCTTCAATACTATTCACATTCATATATCCCTTAAATGTTTCTATCTGTTCCCATTGCGAATATAAAATATTATGAAGTGCCTTGATAAAAGCTCTAAGTGGCTTACTAGTGGCTGTTCTTACCCAGATTTCCCTGCACAGATGAAAGCACTCTATCATATGGACAGTGCATGGCCCTGTGCAGGTGCTGTGCATGGCCCTGTGGAGGAGGAGCGCATACCTGATACACTCACAGCTACAACAGCTGTGGTCCAACTGCCCACAGCAGCACTAGAGCTATGTTTCCTGGGGAAAGTGAGCACAAAATGACTGGAAACGTTTTAGTGAAAAGTGCCTGGGTCAGGAGAGAAAGAGAGAGAGACTACATGCAGGGCTGTGCTTCACGTCAAGAAGAAACATTCCAGGCAGAGGAGAGTCATCTTTTAAAGATATGTTCTCTGCTTTTGCTTCCTTTATAGTGTCTTCAATATAAGGTTCAGAGGGTGCACAGGGTGCTCCAATATCAGTGGTGGGACTCTGAAATTATCTGCTGGGATTGCCAAAACCAGTTGTGTTACTAATGATAAAAAAAAAATCATCAAATTCTCTAACTAATGAGTCACAGAAATGATGAAAAAAAATTGACTGTTTAATTTTAGTGTCTGCTTTACCCCGGCGTAGTTATAAACCAGATCGGCTTCAACCTCACTCTGCTAGGAGGCAGCACAAGACCAGGGGGGCACATATGCCATTTTCTCTTTCTCCCTCTGATTCTTCTATGCCATGTAAGGAGGTGTCAGTGATGGCTCAGTAGTGACGCACTCACATCTGAGTCAGAAGGTTGTGAGTTCAAGTCCTGCTCCAGAGACTTGGGCACATAATCGAGGCTGACACTTCAATGCAGTACCAAGGGAGTGTCAGAGGTGACATATATTTTGGATGAGATGTTAAATTGCTCTCTCAGGTGGACGTAAAGGGATACCATGGAACTATTCAAAGAAGAGCAGGCAAGTTTTCCGCGGGGCCTGATTAATATTTATCCCTCAACAAAGCATCACTAAAACAGATTATCTGGTTATTTATCTCATTGCTATTAGTGGGATCTTGCTGTGTGCAAAGTGGCTGTCATGTTTCCTTACATTACAAAAGTGACTACACTTCAAAAGTATTTCATTGCCTGTGAAGTTCTTTGGGCCATCCTGAGATCATGAAAAGTGCTATATCAATGCAAGCTCTTTTCCTTCTTACTGCCTGTCATGGAGACACAGCAATGGTTGGGAAGTTTTTTGGGAAGGGGGCGATTGTGGATGTATAGTATCCGAACAAAACGCTCATTAAGTGTGAGAGAGCTCCACTGTAACAGAAACTAATTTCATTTATCTGTCCTAGGAGAAATCGGTGGTCCCAATGGAGGATGTCTGCCATCCGGAGACTGCACCTCAGTCAATGGAAATGATCCAAGGCAAGATTACTGCAAGCAAATCCAAAGATTTAGAAAATCAGCAGCATTCCCAAGATGGGAAAAAGCGCTTCGTCTGTTCTGAGTGTGGCAAGAGCTTTCACAAATACTCTTGCCTCAAACTGCACCTGAGGATCCATACAGGGGAGAAGCCCTTCAGGTGCCCTGTC
Organism: Somniosus microcephalus; assembly: GCF_052327205.1. Taxonomy (NCBI): domain Eukaryota; kingdom Metazoa; phylum Chordata; class Chondrichthyes; order Squaliformes; family Somniosidae; genus Somniosus; species Somniosus microcephalus. Next base: position 332,358,595 of record NC_140988.1, read on the forward strand.
TGTGGGAAGGACTTCACTCATCCATCCAGTCTCCGTAGGCACGAATGCACGCACACAGGTGAGAGGCCGTTCAAGTGCCCTGACTGTGGTAAAGGCTTCAGTCGTTTGTCCCATTTGGTGATGCACCAGTGCACGCACACAGGTGAGAGGCCATTTCAGTGCCCAACCTGCGGGCAGGAGTTTAGCCAGTCATCCAATCTGGTGCTGCACCAGTACACGCACACGGGGGAGAAGCCGTTCAAATGCTCTGTCTGCCGGAAGGACTTCAACCACCAGTCCAGCCTGCACAAGCACGAGCGCACGCACACTGGAGAGAAGCCGTTCAAATGCCCCGACTGCGGTAAAGAGTTCAGCCGTTTGTCCAATCTGGTGACTCACCACCGCACACACACGGGGGAGAAGCCGTTTCAGTGTTTGACTTGCGGGAAGGAATTCAGCCAGTCAGTCAACCTGATGATGCACCAGCGCACCCACACAGGAGAGAAGCCTTTCAAATGCCCTGTCTGCTGGAAGGATTTCATTCACCGATCCAGCCTTCGCAAGCATGAGAGGATACACGTGGGAGAGAAGGCATTTCAGTTCCCAGTCTGCGACCAGGAGTTCAGCCTGTCATCACACTCCGTGCAGCAGGTGGAGAAGCAGCCATCTCAGCTCGTAATGTCCAGGCAGGGTTTGAACCAGGAATCCTTGCTGGGAAAACGTAAGCTTGCCCTTGTGGGAGAGAAGAGCAGCAAAGACGATGAGGTAAATCAGGACGTAGTGATAAGGTGACATCAAGCTTGGCTTTTAAAAGCCAGTGCTTTGTGGGATGAAGGAAAGATTGATGGAAGGTATAGAATTCCACAGTTATGAGGTCCTAGTAAAGAAAATTATAGAAGGAGCTGTTGTAATGGGTGTTGATTTCAATACTGTAAAGATGAAGGGATGAGGAGGTGTGTGTAGCTTGAAGTATTTGCAGCTTGGGAGGGAGAGAGAAAAGTTCAGAATAGCAATCACCGTGGTAATATGAACAAAATAGAGTGAGACATGAAGAATGAAACTAGTTGAACCTTGGCCAGCATAGTGACTACTTGAGACTGTCAATTTTCCTCATCAGCATTTCTGGATCAAATGCTCTTCTGAGCTGGAATTTCTTGGTGTGAGTAGGGCCTGTGCGATAAATCTTGATATTCACTGCTTGAAGTGCAGATGAATCAAATTTGGAGCTTTTATGCAGAGGAGGTGTGGCAAATGGGACAATTCTTTAGGTCAGTCAATAGAAAAGTGGATGGTTTAGGAGTAAATGCACCAGTGGGATGAACCATACAGACCAGGCACCTTCTATCTTCGGTCTGTGCTGAGGTGATATCTCCGGCCCCACTGGGCTTGAGAATGGAAAAATCACAATGTGTTCTGCTGCGTAGGAAAAAAGTTGTGCAATCCTTCAAGATTAAAATATATGAAATGCAACAAGTGAACATGGACTGGAAAATGTACTAACTCCACGAAGTCATGGTCATCCACAAAACAGACAAATTCTGTTTGAAGCTTGAGTGTTCTGTATAATGCATAAAGATTATATACAAAAATATACGAGGGCCTGGAATTTACCATCCGCGGTGAAGCGACAGTGCTCGCCGCTGACCTCAAAGAAAGCTGCCCATAAAGATCTAGCAATCTCTGTGGCGTCGATTTCAGCTCTCCCAACCTTTGTTTGAATCTGGTGCCAAATCAAGCGAATCTCCAGTGTCCATCAACATTAATGTCATCAAGCAGCCAATCACATTGAAGAATTCTCAGACAGCAAACCAGGAAGTAAAATGCACAGATTCTAATTTAATTTTAATAAATTTTACAGAGAGCGAAATAAAGGTTGGGACATACACATAGGATTAATATACTGGCCACGCTAGACGTGCTCCTATCTAGTTATCCAGCAAGTTAAACATTCTATTCAAAATAATTCTTCCTGAAGCGGTTTGCTGTTTTGAAGCTTTTACTTGAACAAATTTGTGAAACTGTAAACAAAGACAAAGTATGTTTTGTACATAAACTGAGTACTACACATTTGATATTACACAAGATATAAACATATTTACAACAGTAGAATAGACTAATTGTATAACCAACTAACATTTGTAACTAACTTCTGTAACTATTAAATATTAACCTTTTATAAACATAGTATTATCAAAATATTACTCTGACAACATTGCTATTATGCTAAGAACTAAAGATACTCACAGATATTGCGTTTGGCCTAACATATGAAGTCAGATTACACTGGATTGAAAATCCCTCATGGAATTCTCCATTACTCAAGTCAGGTTCTTCCTGGTAAAACTGCTTCCTGGGGTCAACAGGAAGAAAGGTAGGAAGGTCAAATGACCTCTCACGGGAAGAAAGGAACAAAGGTCAAATGACCTCACAGGAAGAAAGGAACAAAGGTCAAATGACCTCACACAGGAAGAAAGGTCAGATGACCTTTCCAGCATACAAACTGTTAACACAATAACCGCCACCAGAGGGTGCTATCTGCACACATAAAATGTTCAGAATGTCACATAATGTCCATCGGTCCAGAACAATTAACATAGAAGCTGAAATATAGAATCATAGAATGGTTACAGCACAGAAGGAGGCCATTCAGCCCTTCGAGCCTGTGCCGGCTCTCTGCAACAGCACTTCAGCTAGTCCCACACCCCTGCCCTTTCCCCGTAGCCCTGCAAAAATGTTTCCCTCAGATACTTAACCAATTCCCTTTTGAAAGCCACGATTGAATCTGCCTCCACCACCCTTTCAGGCAGTGCATTCCAGATCCTAACCACTTGCTGTGTAAAAAAAAAAAATCCTCATGTTGCCTTTGGTTCTTTTGCCAATCACCTTGAATCTGTGTCCTCTGGTTCTCGACCCTTCTGCCAATGGGAACAGTTTCTCTCTATCTACTCCGTCTAGACCCCTCATGATTTTGAATACCGCTATCAAATCTCCTCTCAACCTTCTCTACTTCTAAGGAGAACAACCCCAGCTTCTCTTGTCTATCCATGTAACTGACGGCCCTCATGCCTGGAATCATTCTTGTAAATCTGTTCTGCACCCGCTATAAGGCCTTCACATCCTTCCTAAAGTGCAGTGCACAGAATTAGACACAATACTCTAGTTGAGGCCAAACCAGTGTTTTATAAAGGTTCATCATAACTTCCTTGCTTTTGTATTCTGTGCCTCTATTTATGAATCCTGTATGCTTTTTAAACCACTTTCTCAACCTGCCCTGCCACCTTCAACGATTTGTGCACGTAAACCCCCAGGTCTCTCTGTTCATGCACCCCCTTTAGGATTGTACCCTTTAGTTCATATTGCCTCTCCTCATTCTTCCTACCAAAATGTATCACTTCGCACTTTTCTGCATTAAATTTCATCTACCACAAGTCAGCCCAATTCAACAGCCTGTCCATGTCTTCTTGAAGTCTATCACTATCTTCCTCACTGTTCACTATACTTCCAAGTTTTGTATCATCTGCAAATTTTGAAATTGTGCCTTGTCCAAGTCATTAATATATATCAATAAAAGCAGTGGTCCTGGATCCTAGAACCTGGGGAACACCACTTGTATACCTTCCTCCAGTCTGAAAATTAACCGTTCATCACTGCTCTCTGCTTCCTGTCACTTAGCCAATTTCGTATCTAACACTGTCCCTTTTATTCCATGGACTTCAACTTTGCTGGCGAGCCTATTATGTGGCATTTTATAAGCGCCTTTTGGAAGTCCATATACACCACATCAACCACATTGCCCTCATCAATACACTCTGTTAACTCATCAAAAAAAAATCGATCAAGTTAGTTAAAGACGATTTGCCTTTAACAAATCCGTGCTGGCTTTCCTTAATTAATCCACACATGTCCAAGTGACTGTTAATTTTGTCCCTGATTATCGTTTCTGAAAGCTTCCCCACTACCAAGGTTAAACTGACTGGCCTGTAGTTGCTAGATTTATTCTTACACCCTTTTTTGATCAATTCTCCAGTCCTCTGCCACCACCCCCGTATCCAAGGAGGATTGGAAGATTATGGCGAGTACCTCTGCAATTTCCTCCTTAACCTCCCTCACCATCCTAGGATGCATCCCATCCGGTCCTGGTGACTTATCGACTTTAAGTACAGACAGCCTTTCTAGTACCTCTTCCTTATCAATTTTTATTTCATCCAGTATCTCAACGACCTCCTCTTTCACTATGACTTTGGCAGCATCTTCTTCCTTGGTGAAGACAGATACAAAGTACTCATTTAGTACCTCGGCCATGCCCTCTGCCTCCATGCGTAGGTCTCCTTTTTGTTTTCTAATCGGCCCCACCCTTCCTCTTACTAACCGTTTATTATTTATATGGCTATAGAAGACTTTTGCATTCCCTTTTATGTTAGCTGCCAATCTATTCTCATACTCTTTGCCCCTCTTATTTTCTTTTTCACTTCCCCTTTTTTCTATATTCAGCATAATTCTCAACCTGACATCTGTCATATGTGCTCTTTTTCTGCTTCATCTTACCCTCTATCTCTTTTGTCATCCAGGAAGTTCTGGCTTTAGTTGCCCTACCTTTCCCCCACGTGGGAATGTACCTCGACTGTACCCGAATCATCTCCTCTTTAAAGACAGCCCATTGTTCGATTACAGTTTTGTCTGCCAATCTTTGATTCCAATTTACCCGGGCCAGATCCGTTCTCAACCCACTGAAATTGACCTTCCTCCAATTAAGTATTTTTACTCTAGATTGCTCCCTGTCCTTTTCCATACTTAATCAAAACCTTATGAGACTGTGATTATTGTTCCCTAAATGTTCCCCGACTGACACTTGCACCACTTGACCCACCTCATTGCCGAGAACCAGATCCGGCAATCCCTCCTTCCTTGTTGGGCCGGAAACGTACCAATCAAAAGTTCTCCTGAACACACTTCAGAAATTCTTCCCCCTCTCTGCTCTTTACACTATTATTATCCCAGCCATGAGTAGGATAATTGAGGTCCCCCATTATTACTACTCTATAGTTCTTGCAATTCTCTGTAATTTCCCTGCAAATTTGCTCCTCTACATCTTTCCCACTAGTTGGTGGCCTATAGAATATGCACCTAGTAGTGTAATGGCACCTCTATTATTTCTTAAATCTAACCAAATAGATTCTGTCCTTGACCCCTCCAGGACATCCTCTCTCTCCAGCACTGTAATATTCTCCTTAACCAATACTGCCACCCCATCTCCTTTCTTTCCTTCCCTATCTTTCCTGAACACCTTATATCCAGGAATATTTAAACCGAATCCTGCCCTTTTTTGAGCCAGGTCTCTGTTATCGCCACAGCATCATATTCCCATGTGGCTATTTGTGCCTGCAGCTCATCAACCTTATTCACCACACTTTGTGCATTTACACACATGCACTGTAAACATGTCTTAGACCTTCTTGTATTCTCTCTTAATCTGACCCCACCTAATACCTTACTGTTTCTTACTCTAGTGCTATCTGTCTCTCCCAATCCTTTGTTCACTTTGTTTCTCCTTTCTACTGCTACATCCTGATGGCCATCCCCCTGCCAAATTAGTTTAAACCCTCCCCAACAGCACTAGCAAACCCCCCTTCGAGGACATTGGTTCCGGCCCTGTTGAGGTGCAACCCGTCCGACCAGTACAGGTCCCACCTCCCCCAGAACTGGTCCCAATGTCCCAGGAATCTGAGGCCCTCCCTTCTGCACCATCTCTCCAGCCACGCATTCATCTGCTCTATCCTCCTATTCCTATACTCACGAGCTCCTGACACACTACCTTTGTGGTCCTGCTTTTTGATCTCTTTCCTTGCTCCCTAAAATCTGCCTGCAGGACCTCATCCCTTTTTCTACGTATATCGTTGGTACCGATATGAACCATGACCTCTGGCTGTTCACCCTCCCCCCTCAGAATGTTCTGAAGCCGCTCAGTGACATCTTTCACCCTGGCACCAGGGAGGCAACATACCATCCTGGAGTCACATCTGCGGCCACAGAAACGCCTGTCTGTTCCCCTAACTATCGAATCTCCTATCACTATTGCATTCCCGATCTTCCTCCTTCCCCCCGCCCCCCCCCCCGCAGTACAGCTGAGCCACCTGTGGTGCCGTGGACTTGGCTCTGGCTGTACTCCCCAGAGGAACCATCGCCCTCACCAGTATTCACTGGTTGGAGCGTGAGATGCACTCAGGAGTCCTGCACTACCTGCCTGGTCCTCCTTGTCTGTCTGGTCACCCATTCCCACTCTGCCTGCACACTCTTACGCTGTGGGGAGACCACCTCCTGATACGTGCTATCCACGAAGCTCTTAACCTCACGGATGCACCACAGTGACACCAGCTGCTACTCAAGCTCTGAAACCCGGAGCTCGAGCTCCTCCAGCCGATGACACTTTCTGCACGTGGTTGTCCAGGACACGAGAAGCATCCTGGATTTCCCACATGACACAGGATGTGCATTCCGCAGGACTGAGGTGCCCTGCCATGCCTCTATTTATTCGACTATTAACTAACTTACAGAAATAAAAGTCAGACCTACCTTTATCTCAGGCCGCTTCTCTTGCTCTCTTAATTAAAGTCTTTATTCACACAATTATCTATAGTTATATTAATTCGTTTATCTAGTTAGAGAGAATAAAATGCAAACACTCGCCCACCAGTCACCTACCTGCAGTCCTGTGATGTCACTCCTTGCCTTTGCTGCTCTTTTGGAATTCGGCAGATTTGTACCTGCCGTCTCCGGTGCTGCCGACTCCTTTCAGGTCCGCTATCCTCGGCCTCCCGCGCTCTTTATCCCCTGCCTTCTCCGGTGCTGCCGACTCCTTTCAGGTCCGCTGTCCTCGGCCTCCCGCGCTCTTTATCCCCTGCCTTCTCCGGTGCTGCCGACTTCTTTCAGGTCCGCTATCCTCGGCCTCCCGCGCTCTTTATCCTCTGCCGTCTACGGTGCTGCCGACTCCTTTCAGGTCCGCTGTCCTCGGCCTCCCGCGCTCTTTATCCCCTGCCTTCTCCGGTGCTGCCGACTCCTTTCAGGTCCGCTGTCCTCGGCCTCCCGCGCTCTTTATCCTCTGCCTTCTCCGGTGCTGCCGACTCCTTTCAGGTCCGCTGTCCTCGGCCTCCCGCGCTCTTTATCCTCTGCCTTCTCCGGTGCTGCCGACTCCTTTCAGGTCCGCTGTCCTCGGCCTCCCGCGCTCTTTATCCTCTGCCTTCTCCGGTGCTGCCGACTCCTTTCAGGTCCGCTGTCCTCGGCCTCCCGCGCTCTTTATCCTCTGCCTTCTCCGGTGCTGCCGACTCCTTTCAGGTCCGCTGTCCTCGGCCTCCCGCGCTCTTTATCCTCTGCCTTCTCCGGCGCTGCCGACTCCTTTCAGGTCCGCTGTCCTCGGCCTCCCGCGCTCTTTATCCTCTGCCTTCTCCGGCGCTGCCGACTCCTTTCAGTTCCGCTGTACTCGGCCTCCCGCGCTCTTTATCCTCTGCCTTCTCCGGCGCTGCCGACTCCTTTCAGGTCCGCTGTCCTCGGCCTCCCGCGCTCTTTATCCTCTGCCTTCTCCGGCGCTGCCGACTCCTTTCAGGTCCGCTGTCCTCGGCCTCCCGCGCTCTTTATCCTCTGCCTTCTCCGGTGCTGCCGACTCCTTTCAGGTCCGCTGTCCTCGGCCTCCCGCGCTCTTTATCCTCTGCCTTCTCCAGTGCTGCCGACTGCTTTCAGGTCCGCTGTCCTCGGCCTCCCGCGCTCTTTATCCTCTGCCTTCTCCGGTGCTGCCGACTCCTTTCAGGTCCGCTGTCCTCGGCCTCCCGCGCTCTTTATCCTCTGCCTTCTCCAGTGCTGCCGACTCCTTTCAGGTCCGCTGTCCTCGGCCTCCCGCGCTCTTTATCCTCTGCCTTCTCCAGTGCTGCCGACTCCTTTCAGGTCCGCTGTACTCGGCCTCCCGCGCTCTTTATCCTCTGCCTTCTCCGGTGCTGCCGACTCCTTTCAGTTCCGCTGTACTCGGCCTCCCGCGCTCTTTATCCTCTGCCTTCTCCGGGGCTGCCGACTCCTTTCAGGTCCGCTGTCCTCGGCCTCCCGCGCTCTTTATCCTCTGCCTTCTCCGGCGCTGCCGACTCCTTTCAGGTCCGCTGTCCTCGGCCTCCCGCGCTCTTTATCCTCTGCCTTCTCCGGCGCTGCCGACTCCTTTCAGGTCCGCTGTCCTCGGCCTCCCGCGCTCTTTATCCTCTGCCTTCTCCAGTGCTGCCGACTCCTTTCAGGTCCGCTGTCCTCGGCCTCCCGCGCTCTTTATCCTCTGCCTTCTCCGGCGCTGCCGACTCCTTTCAGGTCCGCTGTCCTCGGCCTCCCGCGCTCTTTATCCTCTGCCTTCTCCGGTGCTGCCGACTCCTTTCAGTTCCGCTGTACTCGGCCTCCCGCGCTCTTTATCCTCTGCCTTCTCCGGCGCTGCCGACTCCTTTCAGTTCCGCTGTACTCGGCCTCCCGCGCTCTTTATCCTCTGCCTTCTCCGGTGCTGCCGACTCCTTTCATGTCCGCTGTACTCGGCCTCCCGCGCTCTTTATCCTCTGCCTTCTCCGGTGCTGCCGACTCCTTTCAGTTCCGCTGTACTCGGCCTCCCGCGCTCTTTATCCTCTGCCTTCTCCGGGGCTGCCGACTCCTTTCAGGTCCGCTGTCCTCGGCCTCCCGCACTCTTTATCCTCTTCCTTCTCCGGGGCTGCCGACTCCTTTCAGGTCCGCTGTCCTCGGCCTCCCGCGCTCTTTATCCTCTGCCTTCTCCGGTGCTGCCGACTCCTTTCAGTTCCGCTGTACTCGGCCTCCCGCGCTCTTTATCCTCTGCCTTCTCCGGGGCTGCCGACTCCTTTCAGGTCCGCTGTCCTCGGCCTCCCGCACTCTTTATCCTCTGCCTTCTCCGGGGCTGCCGACTCCTTTCAGGTCCGCTGTCCTCGGCCTCCCGCGCTCTTTATCCTCTGCCTTCTCCGGGTCTGCCGACTCCTTTCAGGTGCCATAAACTTTTTAAAAAATTATTATTTTAAAAACATGTGATTCTTAATCATATTAGTGGAAACATTTAACATTCCACAAATATAAAATTAGCTTTTCAGGGTCAGAACTGTTGTTCAGCTGTCAAAACCGAGTTACACCTCTTTCAACAAGGCTTAACTTCTTTGGGGGCGGGGTATTTTACAGCGATATTCCAGCGTAATAGGGGAAGTTTTCGTCCTTCAGTCTGATTTCAATTGAATTGGCTATGGGGAGTTCCACAGCACAACCTGTGGCGGGGCAGGGAATGATTGACTGCAACTTCAGGATTTCCGCGTTTATCTGCGCATCCTGAAGTTGCTGTCAGTTTCAGAGGGGTAATGACAGCGAACGCTGACAGTTTCATTATCATTACCGCCACAAAATCTGGGCCATTATCACCTGTGCTATAGCACATCTTATTTCCTAGCTTTCCTCCCAATCCAGTGACCGTTTACTTGTAGTGATAGCCGTGTTACACAGAATGACCCATGAGCTCAAAATGCTGCAACCTATTGGAGGCAGAGTACATTCCCAGTGACTCTGGAATGGAGCATTTTCAGTAACCAACGGCAGTCTGAGTAAGAGTGGCCAACATTACTTTTGGCGGTAATGGAGAAAAAAAATGGTTAACGGCGTTAGTGCAGAAATTGCCCTGATGTATTGCAGAATAAGGCCAAAACTGGGGAGAATGTCGAGGAACCAACTCGGGAACAGGCTATATTGGACTGGGTACTGTGCAATGAGAAGGGACTAATCAGTAATCTTGTTGTACGGGGACCCTTGGGTCAGAGCGATCATAACATGATCGATTTCTCACTCGAAATGGAGAGCGAAGAAATTGACTCAGAGACTAAGGTCCTGAATTTAAACAAGGGGAATTATGATGCCATGAGACGGGAACTGAGTAGGTCTGATTGGACAACGTTCCTGGGAGGACTGGAGGTAGATAAACAATGGCAAACATTTAAAGATAGAATGACAAAATTGCAAAAATTGTTTATACCAATCTGGCATAAAAGGAAATCTAAAAAGGTGACTCAACCGTGGATAACAGGGGAAATTAGAGACAGCATAAAATCCAAAGATAGGGCGTATAAAATAGCCAAAAAAAGCGCCAGAGCGGAAGATTGGGAACAGTTTAAGATAGAGCAAAGGAGGGCAAAGGGCATAATCAAGAGGGGCAAAATAGCTTACGAAAACAAGCTGGCGGAAAATATAAAAACTAACTCCAAAAGCTTTTATAAGTATATCAAAAGGAAAAGACTGGTGAAAACCAAAGTTGGTCCATTGCAGTCAGATACGGGGGAATATATAATGGGAAATAAGGAAATGGCAGATCAACTAAATGCATACTTTGGGTCAGTCTTTACGAAGGAAGACACAAAAAACCTCCCTGGGATATCGGGAAAAATAGGGACATTGGCAAAGGAGGAACTGACGCAAATCAATATCTCTAAGGATATGGTGTTAAGGAAGCTAAAGGGATTGAAGGTGGACAAATCCCCAGGGCCTGATAACATGCATCCTAGGGTACTGAAGGAGGTGGCCCTAGAGATAGCGGATGCACTAAGGATGATTTTTCAGAATTCATTAGACTCGGGAACAGTGCCGATGGATTGGAGGGTAGCTAACGTTACCCCACTATTCAAAAAGGGGGGTAGGGAAAAAGCAGGTAATTACAGACCTGTAAGCCTTACATCAGTTGTGGGCAAAATGCTGGAGTCCATCATTAAGGATGAAATAGCGGAGCACTTAGCAAATGGGGACAGGATAGGACAGAGTCAACATGGATTTACAAAGGGTAAATCGTGCTTGACTAATCTATTGGAATTTTTTGAGGGAGTAACTGGTAGAATAGATGGGGGAGAGCCAGTAGATGTGGTGTACCTGGACTTCCAAAAGGCCTTCGATAAGGTCCCACATAAAAGATTAGCATGGAAAATTGAGGCTCATGGGATAAAGGGGAAAGTTTTGGCGTGGATAGGGAACTGGCTGTCAGATAGAAAACAGAGAGTTGGAATAAACGGCTCATTTTCTGAATGGCAGGCAGTAACAAGTGGGGTACCACAGGGATCTGTCCTGGGCCCCCAGCTGTTCACAATTTACATTAATGACCTGGATCAGGGAGTCGGATGCAGCATTTCCAAATTTGCAGACGACACTAAACTAGGAGGGGGGGTGGGCTCAGAGGAAGAGACCAGGAAGCTCCAGAGCGATTTGGACAGACTGGGCGATTGGGCGGATAAATGGCAGATGCACTATAATGTGGACAAGTGCGAAGTTATCCACCTTGGGTGCAGGAACGGGAGGGCAAATTATTATTTAAATGGCAATAGATTGGGAGAGGGGGAAGTACAGAGAGACCTGGGTGTTCTTGTACACCAGTCACTGAAGGCGAGCATGCAGGTGCAACAGGCGGTCAAGAAGGCAAACGGTATGCTGGCCTTCATAGCAAAAGGGTTAGAATACAGGAACAGGGATACCTTGCTGCAGCTGTACAGGGCACTGGTGAGACCACACCTCGAGTACTGTGTACAGTTTTGGTCGCCTCATCTGAGGAAGGATGTTCTTGCCATGGAGGGGGTGCAGCGGCGATTCACCAGGCTGATACCAGGAATGGCGGGAATGACCTATGAGGAGAGACTATGTAGTTTAGGGATGTACACACTGGAGTTTAGAAGATTGAGAGGGGACCTCATAGAAGTGTATAAAATTCTGACAGGTCTAGACAGACTGGATGCAGAAGGAATGTTTCCCTTGGCGGGTGAGAACAGAACTAGAGGACATAATTTAAGGATAAGGGCTAAACCATTTAGGACAGAGATGAGGGGGAATTTCTTCACTCAGAGAGTGGTGAACCTGTGGAACTCATTGCCACAGAGGGCAGTGTACGCCAGCTCATTAAATATATTTAAGAGGGAATTAGATATATTTCTACGGGCAAAAGGGGTTAAGGGTTACGGAGAGAAGGCGGGGACGGGATACTGAATTAAAGGATCAGCCATGATCTCATCGAATGGCGGAGCAGGCACGAAGGGCCGAATGGCCTACTCCTGCTCCTATCTTCTATGTATCTATGTATCTCATTTTGAGATTTTTGACTATTTGTCCCAGGAGAGATTTTGGATTCATTTTTATTAAGGTGTGGTATTAAATTTAATTCATCTCACCAAAAGATTAAATCCACACAAAATATCCTGCTTCTGGGAATGCAGATTAGATCCAGTTGAAGCGTATGTACAAGATGGTGTTTCTTGCATACTATAACAGTTCAAAATGGGATTCATTAAGACAATCTATTGACATTGACACGTAATAAGTTGGAAGGGCTTCATTCATGTAAGTTTAGCTTGCAGGGAGCCACACCTAGGCGGGCGGTAGCAGGTTCAGTTAGTGGATCAATTGGCCAGACTGTAAGCTGGAGAAGGCTGAGGCTTTAGCTTCCCATCCAGCTGTGATACAGACTGGAAAAAAAATTGTAGTGGAGACAGTCAGTGAGGCAGAGAACTGTCTTCTTGCTAAGTTTTAAGCCAGTCAGTTTAGTGAATACCGAGTTGTAAAAATGAAGCTAGGCCTGTATTGGGCTAATTATGCTTCATTTGTTATTTTTGGTATTGCAAGGAGTGATGGGAATTAGATGGCATTTCACTGAAAACTGTATTCTCTTCATTCATATATTACTTGTAAAATAAACCAGTTAGTTAGTTAGTTTACAATTGGCCACTCCTTACCAGGGTGCTCGTTGATTGTCCTTCTGGAAGATAGGAGAAACACATGAGCACACATGCGAGATTACAAAACACAGTGCACATAACAAGCAGTTTTGATGTAACGATCCCTGGGTCACACTATTGTATGACTAGATATTGGCAACCTGTTCATAAGCGATGTGGGTGTCTACTTACAGGATCGTCTGACAACACTGAATCCAAGGGAATATCTAGTGTAGACCCAAATTTCTAAAGGGGAGCTTGGGCTTTTCATGGTGTGGGTTCATCACCATAAAAGGGAGAAATTAGTTAAAGAGGAATCTTGCGATGGAAACAAAGAAAAAGGTAATTAAAAATGAGGGAGTTCCGCTATAATGGGTAAAATACAGTCATTGTGATCTATCTGTTTTGGAGGGTATGTCTCAACCAAACTCTGTTTTTCAGTCACGAGCAACGTTCCAAGACAGGATCACTTCAAGCAATTCCAAGAGGTTGGAATATCAGCAGTGTTTCCAAGATGGGCAGAAGCTCTTCGTCTGCTCTGAGTGTGGAAAGAGCTTCAACCAAAACTCTCACCTCCGATTACACCAGGTGGTCCATACAGGAGAGAAGCCTTTCAAATGTCCCATCTGTGGAAAGGACTTCAATCACCCATCCAACCTCCGCAGGCACGAGGGGACACACACAGGAGAGAAACCATTTCAGTGCCCAACTTGTGGGAAGAGTTTTAATGACTCCTGCAGGCTCTGCAGACATGAGGGCATGCACACTGGAGAGAAGCCATTCAAGTGTTACATAGAAACATAGAAGATAGGAGCAGGAGTAGGCCATTCAGCCCTTCGAGCCTGCTCCGCCATTCAATGAGATCATGGCTGATCATCCAAATTCAGTACCCTGTCCCTGCCTTCTCCCCATATCCCTTGATCCCTTTAGCCTTAAGAAATATATCCAACTCTTTCTTGAATATATTTAATGAACTGGCCTCCACTGCCCTCTGTGGCAGAGAATTCCACAGGTTCACCACTCTCTGGGTGAAGAAATTCCTCCTCATTTCAGTCCTAAATGGCTTACCCCTTATCCTTAGACTCTGACCCCTGGTTCTGGACTCCCCCGCCATCAGGAACAGCCTTCCTGCATCTAGTCTGTCCAGGCCTGACAGAATTTTATAGGTTTCGATGAGATCCCCTCTCAATCTTCTAAACTCCAGTGAGTATAAGCCCAATTGACACAATCTCTCCTCGTACGTCATTCCTGCCATCCCAGGTATCAGCCTGGTGAATCTTCACTGCACTCCCTCCATGGCAAGAACGTCCTTCCTCAGGTAAGTATTATGTCCGTGTGTAATTGAGACATGGACTGCAGGAGTTGGTTATAACAGGTCTTTACTGAGTGGAGACAAACTGGAACTAACTATGCAAAGTTACTACACAGGCTTATATACAGGGGTGGTCACTACTGGTACTGCAGTATACAGGGGCTGCAGAATATAGTTCCTTCTTCATAGTACATACACTACAATTCCTCCCCTTTTAGCTAAACAGTACATAACATTCGATTAATAATTAAATAACATATTTACAATTACAGTTGCTAGATACATTAGCTGAAGTTAAGCAATTATAAGTTCAGTCTTTGAGGAGGCTTCCTGATTCTGTCTGGATAACGCCTCTTTGGGGTATCAGGTTCTTCTGGCAAAGTTGATTCGGGATCAACGTCGTTGTTTGGTTCGTCTGCTTCCAATATCACCGTTTCTGAGGTAGATGCAATTGGTACTTCAGTTTCATCACCAGGTGTATCGGATCGTGGTGTGGAATTGACGTTTTCCAGTGACTCTAGAATCTGGTCAGCATGGCGTCTTACAATGCTCTCTCCAACATCCACGGTATACATTAGGGGTCCTTGCCGTGTACAGATCATTCCTGGCTGCCATTTCTCTGTGCGGTAGTCCCGGGCCAAAACTGGTTGACCTATCTTAAAACTCCTGGTCGGCCTTTCATTCATATTCTGAAACTGCCTGTTCTCCATATCTCTTCTGATGTTTGGCTTAACCAAATCCAAGCAGCATCGTAGTCTTCGATTGAAGAACATCATGGCTGGAGTTTGGTTGGTAACCGCATGTGTCGCATTCCGGTAGGCAAACAAGAAGTTATCCACCTTGTGTTGTAGGGGTATGTCTTCATTACACATTGCCTTGATAGCCTTCTTGAATGTTTGAACGAACCTCTCAGCCAATCCATTGGTGGCTGGATGATATGGGGCGGATGTGTAATGCTTAACACCATTGTTCTTTAAGAACCTCCGGAACTCTTCGGACACAAACTGTGGTCCATTGTCGGAGCAAATCTGTTCAGGCAGCCCATTTCTGGCGAATATGGTTCGTAAGACTGTGATAGTTTTTTCTGTGGTGGTTGAGGACATTTTTATTACCTCTGGCCACTTTGAATGTGCATCCACCGCAATTAAAAACATCGAGTCCATAAATGGACCAGCAAAATCAATGTGCACCCTTTGCCATGGAGATGAGGGCCACTCCCATGGATGTAGAGGGGCTTGTGGTGGGGCGTTTTGGACCTTCTGGCATCCTGTACAGCTCTTGGTCATCTCTTCGATTTCTCTATCGATTCCCGGCCACCACACAAACGCTCTGGCTAAGTTCTTCATTTTTACCCCTCCCAGATGACCCTCATGAAGCTCATTGAGCACTCTATCCTTCAATTTGGGTGGAATTACTACTCTGGATCCACACATCAAGGTTCCTCTGCACACTGACAGCTGTTCTCTTCTCGGCGAGAATGCTGGCAACAGTGGTTCGCCATGTGCTGGCCATCCCTTCACCGTTAAATCATAGACCCAGGAGAGTGTCGGGTCATTTCGTGTTTCCTTTTCTATGTTTGCATTCGTCACAGGTAGACATTCGACTATGGTCGAGTGGAATATCTCCACTGGATCCACTGCAGGTGCTTCTTCCACTGTTGGCAACGGTAGGCGCGACAGTCCATCAGCATTCCCATGCTGTTCAGTTCCTTTGTACTCGATGTCATATTGGTGTGCCCCTAGGAAAAGGGACCACCTCTGTAGCCGTTGTGCTGTCATTATCGGGACGCCCTTCTGAGGGTTGAAAATGGAGACAAGAGGTTGATGATCAGTTAGTAGAGTAAATTTCTGACCGTGCAGGTAATGATTGAACTTCTTCACCCCCCACACCAGGCTGAGGGCCTCTCTGTCAATCTGGGCGTAGTTACGCTCGGCTGAAGTTAACGAGCGTGACGCAAAAGCTATCGGCCTCTCTGAACCATCAAGGAATTTATGTGACAGTACCGCTCCAATGCCGTAGGGAGACGCATCACATGCCAGTCTTATCGGTAGTGATGGGTTGTAGTGAGCCAATACTTCTCTTGAAGTGATTAGGTCTTTACTCTTCTGAAAGGCCCGCTTACATTCATCGCTCCATTTCCATGTTACTCCAGTTTGCAGTAGGGTGTTCAGTGGGTGCAGAATTGTGGACAAATTCGGCAAAAACTTATGGTAGTATTTCACCAATCCGAGGAATGACCTCAGTTGCGACACATTTTCAGGCGCTGGAGCCTTAACTACCGCTTCAATTTTGTCAGGGGACTTATGTAACCCCTCTTCATCAATCACGTGGCCACAATACAATATCTGTTTCTTTAAAAACTCGCACTTGGGGCGATTGGCCTGTAGCCCATGTTCTCTTAGCCTAGTGAGCACCTGCTCTAGGTTGTCAAGCTGTTCACTGTCATCTTCACCTGTCACTAGGATGTCGTCCAAGTAACACTGAGTCCCCGGAATCCCTTGCAGGACTTGTTCCATCGCTCTTTGCCATATCGCCGGAGCTGATGCTACTCCGAATACCAGTCGACTATACTGGTAAAGACCTTTGTGAGTGTTTATCGTGAGATACTTCCTAGAGGATTCTTCAACCTCCATCTGCAAATATGCTTGTGCTAGGTCAATTTTTGTAAAACGCTTCCCTCCAGATAGGCGAAAATATCTTCTATCCTCGGGAGAGGATATTGTACTGTGTGAAGGACTGGGTTCACCGTCACCTTGAAGTCCCCACAGATGCGAACCTTCCTTGGCTCCTCAGACTTATTGTTTAACGTTTTCTTCATGACAGGAACGATGGGTGTCGCCCACTCGCTCCAGTCTACCTTAGATAACACGCCTGCATTCTCCAGATTCTCCAGCTCTGTCTCGACGGCTGGGCGAATTGCATATGGTACCGGTCTTGCTTTGAAAAACTTGGGAATTGCATTCTCTTTTTTTATCGCGGCAGTTACGCCTTTAAGAGTTCCCAGTTCTTGTTGAAACACCTCTTCGGCGTTAGCTAAGATTTTTGACAATCGTCCAGGTGTGACGTCGTCATCCTTTTTACCAGCCACCGTCAGTGCCTGAATGGAGTGCCAGTCTAAACTTATCTTTCTGATCCATTCACGTCCTAATAACAGTGGTCCACCATCTTGCAGTATGTACAAATACAATTTCTGTATTTCCTTGCCATTGTATTCGACAGGCACCCTTATTTTCCCTCTGGGGTATACTTTTTGCCCCGTATACGTCTTCAAGACAATGGATGTCTCAAGGGTATGTGTGAGAATAGCCACTCGTAGTCTCGTCGATTCATGACAGTCAGGGCTGATTCTGTATCCAATTCCATTTTGACTTGGGACCCTGCTATCGTGAGGGTGACCGAAATGGTTCGGTGATCCTCTTTTGCGATTACGTTGTGAAGTTTGAGACAGCTTAGTCTCTTGTTCCCGGATTCACTATCGCTCATCTGGTCTTCGGAACTACTGTCCGTCATCTTTTGTACTTTCCTGTATTGTTCCTTAGTAGCCTTTTTGTTGTCATTAGTCTTCTTCCCAGACCTGCAAACTCGTGCAATGTGTCCCATCTTTCTGCATTGCCTGCATATTTTGTCCTTGGACCAGCAGTCCTTCTGGTCATGGGTTGTTCTGCCGCAGCGATAACATTTTTCAAATCCCCGTGTCATTTTGTGGGTGCCGTATTCCTGTGGCTTTTGCTGTATTTCCGCAGCTCCCCTTGCTGCTGCTTCGTACGATACTGCCACGCTGAAAGCCTTATCTAGCGTCAGCTCTTTCTCTGAGAGTAACCTCTTCTGTGTTCCTTCACTCAGGAGTCCACAGACAAATTTGTCCCGTAGGGTATCTGCCAGTCCTGCTCCGAACTGGCAGTGCTTTGATAGCTTGCGTAGTTCCATAAGGTAATTAGCATTGCTCTCATCTTTATGCTAATTTCTCCTGTGGAATTTAAATCTTTCTGCTATCAGCAGCGGTGTAGGATTTAGGTGTTCCTGTAGGATATCAACAATTTCGTTAAAACTCTTCGCCATCGGTTTGGCTGGAGTAATCAGGTTCCGCAATAGGCCGTACATTCTTGCGCCCATTAAGTTTAGTAGTACCGATGCCTTTTTCTCATCGGCTACTTCGTTTGCCTCGCAATATACTTCGACTCTTTCCACATACGTGGTCCAGTCTTCTATTGCCTTATCGAAGGCAGTGATATTGCCAGTCTTCGGCATCTTGGAAATCGAAGATGGCACCTCCCACGCTTTGCCTTCTTCCCCGATTTAACAAAATGGCGTCTCCCGCGCTTTCCGTCTTCTCCGCTGCTGCTAGCGCTGTTGCTGGCGTTTTATGCCTTAATAGCGACGCCCTATGCTCTTCGCGCACTTCCCCCCGCGCTGCTGCTAACGCCGCTCTCCGTGGTTCCCGTGGCAAACTGCAGCTCCTCGCGGCTTTCTGCGCTTCTAATTTCTTTTATTTCCCCGTCGTCGGAGCAACCCTGCAGGACACTTTCCTCCCTCTTCTTGGGTCTGTACGCTGCCTGGCTTCGTAGCACCGGCCGCGCCCAGTGTGCTCCACCCTCTCTCTCTCCCTCTTCTTCCCGACAACGCTGCTCGGCCCCATTGACAAGCCACCCGATCGAGCTCTAGCCCGCCGCAGCCCAGGAAGGATCAGTGTACTACCTGCCACCAGCCACCAGCCCGATTAGCTGGAACACCATCGACAGGATAACCAAGCCCCGCTCTCGACCGCCTCTCCTGCAAATCTTTCACTCCGATGAATCAGAGGCAGTTGGCCACGGTCGACGGCCGTTTCTTCTGATTGTTTTTTTTTCTTTCTTCCTTCTGGCCTCGACCTCTGACAACTTCGCTTCAAGGATGGATCCCCATGAGGTGGTGCAGACTGTAGGTAAGTTCGGATCTGCTCGTCGCCAGTATTATGTCCGTGTGTAATTGAGACTCCGACTGCAGGAGTTGGTTATAACAGGTCTTTACTGAGTGGAGACAAACTGGAACTAACTATGCAAAGTTACTACACAGGCTTATATACAGGGGTGGTCACTACTGGTACTGCAGTATACAGGGGCTGCAGAATATAGTTCCTTCTGCCAAGTACATACACTACAGTAAGGTGACCAAAACTGCACACAATACTCAAGGTGCGGTCTCACCAAGGCCCGGTACAACTGCAGCAAGACATCCTTGTTCTTGTACTCGAACCCTCTTGCTACGAAGGCCAACATACCATTTGCCTTCTTAACCGCCTGCTGCACCTGCATGCTTACCTTCAGCGACTGGTGCACAAGGACACCCAGGTCTCTTTGCACTTCCCCTTCTCCCAATCTATTGCCATTCAAATAATAATCTGCCTTCCTGTTTTTGCCACCAAAGTGGATAACCTCACATTTATCCACATTATAGTGCATTTGCCATGTTTCTGCCCAATCACCCAACCTGTCCAAATCGTACTGGAGTTTCACGACATCCTCCTCACAGCATACCCTCCCACCCAGCTTTGTGTCGTCTGCAAATTTGGAGATATTACATCCAATTCCCTCGTCCAGATCATTAATATATATTGTGAACAGCTGGGGTCCTAGGACCGATCCTTGCGGTACCCCACTAGTCACTGCCTGCCACTCGGAAAATGACCCGTTTATTCCAACTCTTTGCTTTCTGTCCGCCAACCAGTTCTCTATCCAAGTCAATACCTTGCCCCCAATCCCATGTGCCTTAATTTTGCACGCTAACCTCTTATACGGGACCTTATCGAAAGCCTTCTGAAAGTCCAAATACACCACATCCACTGGTTCTCCCATATCTATTTTACCAGTTACATCCTCAAAAAATTCCAGTAGATTAGTCAAGCATGATTTACCTTTTGTAAATCCATGTTGACTTTGTCTGATCCTGTCACTGCTTTCCAAGTGCTCTGCTATTACATCTTTTATAATGGACTCTAGCATTTTCCCCACTACCGATGTCAGGCTTACCAGTCTATAATTCCCCGCTTTTTCTCTGCCACCTTTTTTGAATAGTGGGGTAACATTAGCTACCCTCCAATCCATGGGTACTGTTCCAGAGTCTATCGAGTTCTGGAAGATGACCAGCAATGCATCTACTATTTCTAGGGCCACTTCCTTAAGTACCCTGGGGTGTAGATTATCAGGCCCTGGGGATTTATCAGCCTTCAGTCCCATCAATTTTCCTAACACCATTTCCCTACAAATACTGATTTCTTTCAGTTCCACCCTTTCATCAGACCCTATGTTCCGCGGTATTTCTGGGAGGTTATTTATGTCCTCCTTTGTGAAGACAGAACCAAAATATGTATTTAGTTGTTCTGCCATTTCTTTGCTCCCCATTATAAATTCCCCCGATTCTGACTGCAAGGGACCTATGCTTGACTTCACCAATCTTTTTCTCTTCACATATCTATAAAAGCTTTTACAGTCAGTTTTTATGTTCCCTGCAAGCTTACTCTCATATTCAATTTTCCCTTTCTTAATTAATCCCTTTGTCCTCCTTTGTTGAATCCTAAACGGCTCCCAATCCTCAGGATTATTGCTTTTTCTGGCCAATTTGTATGTCCTCTCCTTGGATCTTATGCTATCCCTAATTTCCCTTGTTAGCCACGGTTGAGTCACCTTTTTTGTTTTATTTTTATGCCAAACTGGGATGAACAACTTCTGTAGTTCATCCATTCGGTCTTTGAATGTTTGCCATTGCCTATCCACCGTCAACCCTTTGAGTGCCATTCCCCAATCAATCCTACCCAACTCGCTCCTCAGACCATCGTAGTTTCCTTTATTTAAATTGAGGACCCTAGTTTCTGAGTCAACTACTTCATTCTCCATCTTAATGAAGAATTCGATCATTTATGATCGCTCCGACCCAAGGGGCCTCGTACAACAAGATTGCTAATTAATCCTTTCTCATTACATAATACCCAGTCTAAGATGGCCTGATCTCTGGTTGGTTCCTCGACACATTGGTCCAGGAAACCATCCCGTAAACCAGGAATTCCTCCTCCACAGTATTGTTACTAATTTGGTTAGCCCAATCTATATGTAGATTAAAGTCACCCATGATGACTGCTGTGCCCTTATTGCACGCTTCTTTAATTTCCCTTTTAATGCCATCCCGAACCTCCGCCTTACTGTTTGGAGGTCTATATACCACTCCCACTAATGTTTTTTTCCCCTTAGTATTTCTCAATTCTACCCATAGAGATTCCACCTCATCAGAGCTAATATCCTTCATTACAATTGTGTTAATCCCTTCTTTAACCAGTAATGCTACCCCTCCTCCCTTTCCTTTTTGCCTATCTTTCCTGAATATCGAATACCAGTCTTGGCCGTCCTTGAGCCACGTTTCCGTAATCCCAACCAAATCATATTAGTTTACCTCTATTTGCGCAGCCAATTCACCCACCTTATTACAAATGCTCCTCGCATTAAGACACAAAGCCTTCAGGCTTGTTTTTTTAACGCTCTTAGACCTATTAGAATTATTATTTACTGTGGCCATGTTTGATTTAAACCGTTGATTTCTCTGACTGCCACTTTTGTTTTTCTCCTTCCTATCTTTTGCTTTGATCCTTGTTTCCCTTTCCTCTGTCTCCCTGCTCAGGTTCCCAACCCCCTTCCATTTTAGTTTAAGCCCTCCCCCACAGCACTAGCAAACACTCCCCCTAGGACATCGGTTCCAGCCCTGCCCAGGTGCAGACCGTCCAGTTTGAACTGGTCCCACCTCCCCCAGAACCGGTTCCAATGTCCCAGGAACTTGAATCCCTCCCCCTGGCACCATTCCTCTAGCCACGTATTCATCTGAAGTATCCTTCTACTTCTACTCTGACTAGCACGTGGCACTGGTAGCAATCCTGAGATTACTACCTTTGAGGTCCTGTTTTTTAATTTACCTCCTAACTCCCTATATTCCGCTTTTAGGACCTCATCCCGCTTTTTACCTATATCGTTGGTGCCTATATGCACCACGACAACTGGCTGTTCACCCTCCCCTTCCAAGATGTTCTGCAGCCGCTCGGAGACATCCTTGACCCTTGCACCAGGGAGGCAACACACCATCCTGGAGTCTCATTTGCAGCCGCAGAAATGCCTATCTATTCCCCTTACAATTGAATCCCCTATTACTATAGCTCTACCACTCTTTTTCCTCCCATTCTGTGCAGCAGAGCCACCCCTGGTGCCAGGAAGTTGGCTGCTGCTGCCTTCCTCTGATAAGCCATCCCCCCCAACAGTACTCAAAGTGGTATATCTGTTGGAGAGGGGGGTGGCCACAGGGGACCCCTGCACTACCTGCCTGCGCCTAGTACTCTGCCTGTTGGTCACCCGTTCCCTTTCTTCCTGTCCAAACTCTACCTGCGGTGTGTCCAACTCCGTAAACGTGCTATTCACGATGTCCCGAGCATCGTAAACGCTCCAGTATGCATCCAATCGCAGCTCCAGCACCGCAATGCGGTCTGTCAGTAGCTGCAGCTGGGTGCACTTCCTGCACATGTAGTTGTCAGGGACACAGGAAGTGTCCGAGTTCCCACATCTCGCAGGAGGAGCAGATCACAGGGCCGGGCTGTCCTGCCATGACTTACCCTTTAATTAATTGAGTTTAAATTAAATCAATCAATCCCACTAATTACACTACAGTTAAATAGTTTACCAACAGTCCCCGCTACACCAGAGAGACCTTAGAAACTATAAAACAGAGTTAAAGTTTTAAAAAAGAGAGAAATACTCACTTACCTGCTTCCTGCTGACGTCACACTTGGATTACTTTTTACCTCTCTCCCGGAACCTGGATTGGTATGCCTCTGGTGCTCCCTCGCAGGTCCGCTGCCTCTCCGGTCTCGGGGCTCTGGGCCTCGCTGCCTCGGGCTGCTCCTTTTATCCTCCGCCGCCTCTGGTGCTCCCTCGCAGGTCCGCTGCCTCTCCGGTCTCGGGGCTCTGGGCCTCGCTGCCTCGGGCTGCTCCTTTTATCCTCCGCCACCTCTGGTGATCCCTCGCAGGTCCGCTGCCTCTCCAGTCTCGGAGTTGAATTGAAGTTTAGGCTGAGGATCGTAGCCAGTTCTTTGGGACATAGGAATGAATCCGTGGCGAGGTTGGGAGTGCAGGTGAGAACGCGGACTGCAACATTCTGGATGATTTCTAGTTTGGAGAGGTGATCGAGTGTCAATCTGATAATGATGTGGGTTAAGGTTTTGGTGTTAAAGGAAGAGAGGTAGGGGTGGAAGTGGACAATATTTTGGAAGTGGTAGAAAGGAGCCTTGGCAATTAATTGGTCTTGGGGAGGAAGCCGAGCTCTGCGTCTACAGAATTCCCAGGTTTAGCCAGTGAAGTTGATGGAGTTCTTCACCGTGTGTCAATTACAAGAGAAATGCAGGGAACAGCACCAACCACTGTACACGGACGCCTTTGACCTCACAAAGGCCTTCGACACTGTCAACCGTGAGGGATTATGGAGTGTTCACTTCAAATTCGGCTGCCCTCAAAAGTTTGTCACCATCCTCCGCCTGCTTCACGACAACATGCAAGCCGTGATCCTGACCAATGGTTCCACCACAGACCCAATTCACGTACAGACCGGGGTCAAGCAAGGCTGTGTCATCGCACCAACGCTCTTCTCGATCTTGCTGCAATGCTCCATCTCACCCTCAGCTCCCCACTGGAGTGGAGATAATTTGCAGAACAAACGGGAAACTGTTCAACCTCCGTCGCCTCCAGTTCAGATCCAAGGTCATCCCACCCTCTATCGTTGAATTACAGCATGCAGACGACGCTTGCGTCTGCGCTCACTCGGAGTTCAAACTCCAAACCATCGTCAACACCTTCACCAAAGCGTACGAGAGCATGGGCCTTACACTAAACATCCATAAGACAAAGGTCCTCTACCAATCTGCCCCCGTAACACAGTACTGTCCTCTGATTATCAAAATTCATGACAAGGCCTTGGACAACGTGGACCACTTTCCATACCTTGGGAGCCTACTGGGGCAGACGTCGACGACGAAGTCCAATACCGCCTTCACTGTGCCAGTGCAGCCTTCGGTCGCCTGAGGAAGAGAGTGTTTGAAGACCAGGAGCTCAAACCCGGCACTAAGCTCATGGTCTACAGAGCAGCAGTGATACCCACCCTCCTGTATGCCTCAGAGACATGGACCATGTACAGCAGGCACCTCAAAGCACTGGAGAGGTACCACCAACGCTGCCTCCGCAAGATCCTGCCAATCCATTGGCAGGATAGGCGCACCAACATTAGTGTTCTCGCTCAGGCCAGCATCGAAGCTTTGACCACGCTCAATCAGCTCCGATGGATGGGTCACATTGTCCGCATGCCCGATACGAGACTCCCAAAACAAGCGCTCTACTTGGAGCTCCGAAACACCAAGAGAGCTCCAGGTGGGCAGAGGAAACACTTCAAGGACACCCTCAAAGCCTCCTTGAAAAAGTGCAACATCCCCACCGACACTTGGGAATCCCTGGCCCAAGACCGCACAAAGTGGAGGAGAAGCACCTGGGAAGGCGCCAAACACCTCGAGTCTCTTCGCCAGGAGCAAGCGGAAGCCAAGCGCAGGGAGCGCACGTCAACCCAAGCACTCCACCCACCCGCCCCTTCAACCACCGTCTGCCCCACCTGTGACAGAGACTGTAGGTCCCGCATTGGACTCATCAGTCACCTGAGAACTAATTTTTAATGTGGAAGCAAGTCATCCTCGGTTCCGAGGGACTGCCTAAGAGTTGAGGAGCCTGCAAGGTGCAGGTGCTTTTTATTTTATTTTATTTTTGGGGTTACGGTTTCACTGGGGAGAAACCATTTCAGTGTCTGACCTGCAGCAAAGAGTTCAGCCAGTCTTTTCTCAAACTGTGCTCTTCTGTAGTATAGTGATGGTTTTTGTGAATCCAGGTTTGCCTCCACACTGCACTGTCACTGCATTACAAAACTAATATACTGTATAAAATGTGTTGCGATGTCTTGAGATCATGATAAAGCACTACAAATGGCAAATATATGTGCAAGTGTTTATTTTTTTCCAACGATTCACAAAAGGGGCGAAACAGCTCTGCAGTATTTTGAATCAGCCCAATTCCACAGGTTAATATGTCAGTGTCTGGTTGGAATCAGGTACCACAAAGACTGTATCCTCCATCTTTCAGTTACACAATACTAGTGCCTCTCGTGAACTCACTATCATCCTAAATGGTCAACTTCTTAACATGATGCTAACCTTATTTACTTGGTCATCTTGACCGGTCACTAGCCTACAAAAACCATCCGCTGAAAACTGCTCAAAGTCAAAACCTGAAATAACCTAGTCGCCCAACTTACCGGCTCTGCCTGAGGAGTAAATGCCTCCACTTTATGCTCCTTTGCTCTTGCACTTTGCGATTCAGTTGCACAATATTGGGCTCCTGTTTGAGCTTGCTCAATGCACATTAAGCTGATGAATACTCAACTGCATGCTGCTATGTGCCTTGTGCAGTGCACATTGCACCCTACTCCCCTCCCTCTGCAACATACCTCCTCCACATCTTCATCGACCAGATGTAGCAAAATTGGTGAATAAGCATTGACAAAAGCATATGCCAATTTAGTCTGATTTGTTCTATCCACCAACACTTGAATCTCCTGACACCCAATATTGTCAACCTTTCCTGATTCCTTTGACTTTCCTTTATCAACTCACTGGTGTGAAGTGAACAGATGATGTCCCTGTACACCACCATATCATCGCCGACCCTACAGACTGTTGGCCAGGATTCAACTGGCCAGGTTGTAGTTGAGCGCTTCTCAACTGCTTTCGAACTGGACAATGACAGCGCACCTCAAATCTTTAGCTATGGGGACTCTGAGACGACGACAAATGTCCTTGCAGACAAATACAAGCCATGCCCCATGTCGTTGAATCATGTCCACTAGCTGAACCATCTGGTGTCCTACACACTTTGCATGGTGGTAATGACAATGCTCAAAGATGGCTGGAATCATATGCTGAGTCTGCATATGCTAAATCTATATATATAAAAGGATACTTCTGTCTCATTCCGTCTTTCTGTCTGTCTGTCTTGAATTAACTCAAAAGTTATAGAGCGTACCTACACGTGCGTTACGTCGAAAGAAAGCTGACGATTCCAGAACCGTCCTAAGCGTATTTACATTTCGGCCGGACAAAAATTGCGCCCGCCGTATCCAAAAAAGTTCAACATTCCACTCATTATCCGCTCATTAGCATCGAGTGACGTCGAGGTCGACCAATCGTACGGCGGGTTCCTGGCGCGTGCGGCCGGGCCCTCCTACGGTTGAGTGACGGGACGATTGACCAATCCTACGCTTCGGTGACCTGACGGTCCACCAATCGGTGCCTGTGTGGGCGGGCCTTATCGTTCTGAACCGAGGTGAGTCGCCGCCATCTTGATTCCAAACTTTTAATTTCTTTTTCCCGCTTTCTGCGTCTTTAAAAAAAAAAGTTCCTTTTAAAACAGAAATTCTTTTTAAAAAAAGTTAATTACTTTCAGAAATTGTTTTTAAAAAAAGTTAATTACTTTCTAAATCTTTTATCTAATCTCATTAATTTTCCTACCTTTCCCCGTTTTAGCAGGTAGGCCTCTAAGCCTGGGCATCTGTTGCCAGCCATGCTGGACCCTAGGCAATTGTTTTCTGGCAAGCTCCTCCCACCCCTCACCGCCCCCCTTCGGTCTCCCCCATCACGTGATGGTTGGCCAATCCTATGGTGTGTGTGGGCAGGGCCTGATGCTTAATAAGACAGAATAAATAAAAGTTACTTTAGTCTTCGCGAGCACTGGAGTGACTGCAGCAACTATTGCAACATAAGTGAAGAGATAGAGAATAAATAATTCAGTTTTTATATCTTCTAACTTTATATCTTCTTTCCTTAAAAAGCTTTCGGTTTTCAAAAGGCGAAAGTTTTTTAAGGAAAGAAGATATAAAGTTAGAAGATATACAAAAGGCGAAAGTTTTTTAAGGAAAGAAGATATAAAGTTAGAAGATATACAAAAACCGAAAGTTTTTAAGGAAAGAACATATAAAGTTAGAAGATTTCCGATTTTGTACCTTGCAGCTACTTTTTTTAAAAGTAAAGAAATTTTGCAGTTTTTAATTAAGAAAAAAAAAATTTCCATGCTTCCAACCGACATGAGAAAATGGCCGCCGGCTTCTTCACGCACCTTCAAGGCTGGCCGCACCCGCCCTGAAGGCTGGCAGACAGCTTTTTTTTCTTTCTGCCCCTGCCCCCTATCCCCTCTCCCCCTCCCTCTCAAGGGTTAACCTGGCAACCGGCTCTGGAGATCGGGAGGGGAGGAGGGTTACCCCGGCAACTGGGCTCGGCCATCTTTCATCCTGGCAGCAGTTCAATGCAGCGACACCACAGCCCCATATTTGATCCTGGCGGCACGACAATTTCCTCGTGACGCCATCTTTGATCATGGCGGAACTTCAATGTGGGCCCGAACAGCGCCATCTTTAGTCTGGGCTGCCCGGTTTCTTCCTCCTTCCCTCTCTCCTTCCCCCTCCCTCCCTCTCTCTCCCCCCTCCCTCTCTCTCCCCTCCCTCTCCCTCCCCCCTCTCCCTGCCCCCCCTCTTCCCTGCCCCCCTCCCTCCCTCCCTCCTCCCCTCCCCTCCCCCTTTCCCTCCCTCCCCCCTCCCTCCTCCCTCCCCTCGCCCCCCTCCCCTCGCCCCCCCTCCCCTCTCCCTCCCCCTCCCCTCTCCCTCCTCCCCCCTCCCTCCCCCCTCTCCCTCCTCTCCTCCCCCTCCTCCTCACCCCCCTTCCCTTCCCCCCTCCCCCCTCTTCCCCCCTCCCTCCCCCCTCTTCCCCCCTCCCCCCCTCTTCCCCCTCCCTCCCCCCCTCTTCCCCCCTCCCTCCCCCCCTCTTCCCCCCAGTCACTCTCTCTCTTCCCCCCAGTCGCTCTCTCTCTCTCCCCCCCCCCCCAGTCGCTCTCTCTCTCTCACTTCCAACAACAACATGCCCTCGAAAAAGCCTCGGCACCGCCGGGCACTCCAGCTAGTAATGAATAAATTAGAACTAACTTAACTTGCCTTTTTTTCCATTAGTTTTAGTAAAGTTGGAAAAAGAGAGGGGAGGGGGGAGAAGAATCAGTAGATACACAAATACATAGATACATTAACCATAGATGTCATTAAAAGGTTAAATAATTGCAAACGGCTCAGTAGAAGATTGTTACGATGATGTAAAAGATCATTAGATCTGAAATTGAGAGAAAAAATGCAAGTAAAATGGGTGAATCCAACAGTCACAAGAAAAGGAAAAAAATGGGACTACTGTGTGAGCTTGGACCCCTGCCAGTGCTGTGATCTAATGAAGAGCCTCTGCTGCCTCCCCTCTGGACACTGAGACTCTCCACATTTGCTGTGAAGGAAATGGAGCGTAAAGTTATGATCTGAAGTTGCTAAAGTAAATGTTCCAACCAAATGGCTGCAGAGTGCCTACCAGCAAGATGAGTTACTAGTCCTGAAGTCTGTATTGAGCATCACTATACAATCTTTGGCCTATTCTAATCAGAATAGGAATGGAACAGGGAATTAAAGTGGCAAGAGATGTCAGAGTCAGACTTATATATAGAGCCAAGATCTTCAGCAAAACACTCACCTAGTCTGCGTTTGGTCACTGTAGAGGAGACCACATCATGAGCCGTGAATGCATTATAGTAGGTTGGAAGAAGTACACATGAATCGATTTCTCAAATGGAAGGAGTAGTTGAAGCCTTGGTTGGTAGTGTGAGACGTTACGTAGACAGATGTCAGATCTCCTGCTGTTGTACAGGAAAGTACAATGTCTTGAGTAAAAGCCAAATTGGATTCCTGCCAAACTATAGAACATCCGATCATATCTTCACCCTACAGACCCTAATTGACAAACACGTTCACCATAACAAAAGCAAAATCTACGCATGCTTTGTAGATTTCCAGAAGGCTTTTGACTCCATCTGGCATGACGGTTTATTCCTGAAACTTATCGAAAGCGGGGTAGGAGGGAAAACATATGATGTAATTAAATCAATGTATACAAACAATAAATGTGCAGTTAAAATTGGAGACAAACAAACAAAATACTTCCCACGGGCGGGGGGTGACGCAGGGCTCGCCAATCTCACCGACACTCTTTAATATTTACATTAATGGATTGGCAAAACTACTTGAACAATCTACAGCACCCGGCCTCACCCTATATGAATCCAAGGTTAAATTCCTCCTCTATGCCGACGACCTGGTTCTGCTGTCACCAACTAAGGAGGGTCTACAGCAGAACCTGGACCTGCTGGAGTCGTACTGCCAGACTTGGGCCCTGACAATAAATCCCCAAAAAACCAAAGTCCTTGTGTTCCAGCAAAGATCCAAACAACATGGACCCACAATAAATTTCACAGTAGGAACAACCAAAATTGAACAAACCACTCACTACACATACTTGGGCTTAAAAATCAGTTCTACGGGAAACTTCAAACTGGCTGTGAATGAACTGAAAGAGAAAGCAAGAAGGGCTTTCTATGCCATCAAAAAATCAATCCAAATAGAAATCCCAATTAGCATTTGGCTCAAAATTTTCAAATCAGTAATTGAACCAATTGCACTCTATGGCAGTGAGGTCTGGGGACCACTAACACAACAAGATTTTGCAAAATGGGACAAACACCCAATTGAGATCCTACATGCGGAATTCTGTAAAAGTATCCTCCGGACTCAAAGGAAAACAGTAAACAACGCATGCAGGGCGGAACTAGGCCAATACCCATTAATAATCACTATCCAAAAAAGAGCCACCAAATTTTGGAATCACCTACAAATGAGCAACCCTCAATGCTATCACTACGACGCCCTGAAATGCCAAGAGCTGACCATAAAGAAGAATACCCTCAGTCAACTAGTCCTGGGACTCAATAAAGTAACTAATAACAATACTAACAATAACCAGTCCCAGGACAGTGACAGGGTAACACAAAGAATTCGACCCAACACAATCGTCGCTAAGCAAAAGGAAAAATATCTGTCATATTGGGCAGAAACAACAAAAACCCAAAGCAAACTCAATTGCTACTTGGCCCTAAACAGACAATACAACATAGCTGATTACCTGACCATGGTAAAGGATAACAAACTGAGAAGAACCTTGACAAGGTACAGACTTAGCGAACATAGCCTAGCGATCGAAAAAGGCAGACACAGGCAGACCAGGCTGCCAAGAGAAGACAGGATATGCTCTCACTGCAGTCAGGGAGTAGTTGAGACAGAGATGCACTTCCTCACAGCCTGTGGAAAATATCAGGGCATCAGAGAGAATTTCTACCAAAAATTCTCACAAATATGCCCTGAATTCAGAAATCTGACTGACAACCAAAAACTCCCATTCCTACTGGGGGAGGAGAGAAGCTGTGTAACACTGGCGGCACACTATGTTACAGCTTGCCATGAACAGAGGGACAACCAGTAAACTAAGACAAGAGTATATATAAAAAAGGCGAATGTATATTTATAAACTCAGGGATATACCTGTTTATACACTGTATGAATGGAACCGCGTTTATGTGTTCAACCATAAATGTATTTTGATGCTTTGGCAACATAAGATGTACCTTATCATGCCAATAAAGCGATTTGTATTGTAAGTGCCAGGAAAAGGAAGGCTACAAGTGGCAGTGGTAGAAGAGTGAATCAGGCTATCAAGGGGGAGGGGTACTCAATGTTCCCTTTAATTTTTCTTTGGACATTTGGGAAACAGTGATCACAATATCATTAGGTTTAGAGTAGTTATGGAAAAGGACAAGGAAAAATCATATGTATAAATATTCAACTGGAGGAGAGTTAATTTCAATTAGTTGAAAAGTGATTTGGCCCAGGTGGATTGGAAACAAAGATTGGCAGGTAAATCAGTTAATGAGCAATGGGCAGCCTTCAGAGAGGAGATAGTTCGGATACAGACTAGACACATTTGCACGAGCAGGAAAGGAGGGCATCCAAAGCTAGAGCTCCCTGGATGACTAAAGATATAGAGATTAAAATGAAAGAGAAAAAGGAGGCTTCTGATAAATGTCAGATTCATAATTCAGTAGAGAACCAAGTTGAATACAGAAAGTACGAGGGAGAACTGAAAAAGGAAAGCTGACAAGAGAAGAGATTAGCAGTTAACATAAAAAGGAACCCAAAAGTCTTTTATCTTATATATATATAAAAGGATACTTCTGTCTGTCATTCCGTCTGTCTGTCTGTCTTTCTGTCTGTCTGTCTTGAATTAACTCGAAAGTTATAGAGCGTACCTACACGTGCGTTACGTCGAAAGAAAGCTGACGATTCCAGAACCG
This sequence comes from Somniosus microcephalus, assembly GCF_052327205.1. NCBI lineage: Eukaryota > Metazoa > Chordata > Chondrichthyes > Squaliformes > Somniosidae > Somniosus > Somniosus microcephalus. Next base: position 332,389,980 of record NC_140988.1, read on the forward strand.
TCCTAAGCGTATTCACATTTCGGCCGGACAAAAATTGCACCTGTGGTATCCAAAAAACGTTCAACATTCCGCTCATTAGCATCGAGTGACGTCGAGGTCGACCAATTGTATGGCGGGTTCCTGGCGCGTGTGGCCGAGCCCTCCTACGGTCGAGTGACGGGACGATTGACCAATCCTATGCTTCGGTGACCTGACGGTCCACCAATCGGTGCCTGTGTGGGCGGGCCTTATCGTTCTGAACCGAGGTGAGTCGCCGCCATCTTGATTCCAAACTTTTCCTTTTCCCGCTTTCTGCGTCTTTAAAAAAAAAGTTGCTTTTAAAACACATATTGTTTTAAAAAAAAGTTAATTACTTTCTAAATCTTTAATCTAATTAATTTTCCTACCTTTCCCCGTTTTTCCAGGTAGGCATCGAAGCCTGGGCATCTGTTGCCAGCCATGCTGGACCCTAGGCAATTGTTTTGTGGCAAGCTCCTCCCACCCCTCACCCCCCCCGCTGGGCCTGATTCCGAACCAGCGGCCAGCCATCTTGGTAAAGGCTGGCTGGGCTCACTGCAAGCTCCTGGCGGTTCATTCGGGGGGGGCGGGGCTCGGGAGGGGAGGGGGAGCGGAGAGGGTTACCCCGGCAACCGGGCTCGCCAGCCGCAATCGGCCGCTCAGGCCCAGGCCCAGAGATCGGGAGGCGGAGAGGGGAGGAGGGTTACCAAGGCAACCGGGGCTCGGGAGGGGAGGGGGAGCGGAGAGGGTTACCCCGGCAACCGGGCTCGCCAGCCGCAATCGGCCGCTCAGGCCCAGGCCCGGAGATCGGGAGGCGGAGAGGGGAGGAGGGTTACCAAGGCAACCGGGGCTCAGGAGGGGAGGGGGAGCGGAGAGGGTTACCCTGGCAACCGGGCTCGCCAGCCGCAATAGGCCGCTCAGGCCCGGAGATCGGGAGGCGGAGAGGGGAGGAGGGTTACCAAGGCAACTGGGCCCGGCCAGCCGCAATCGGCCGTCTCAGGCCCCCATTCCCCCTCCCCCCACTCCCCCTCTCCCCCTCTCCCTCCCACCCCCCCTCCCCTCTCCCTCTCCCCCTCCTCCCCCTCTCCCTCCCCCCCTCTCCCCCCTCCTCCTCCCCTCCCCCCCTCCCTCCCCCCCTTCCCTCCCCTCCCTCCCCCCTTCCCTCCCTCCCCCTCCCCCTCTACCTCCCTCCCCCCTCCTCCTCCCCTCCCCTCCCCCTCCCCCCCTTTCTCACTCTCTCTCTTCCCCCCCGTCGCTCTCTCTCTTCCCCCCCAGTCGCTCTCACTCTTCCCCCCCAGTCGCTCTCTCTTCCCCCCCAGTCGCTCTCTCTTCCCCCCCAGTCGCTCTCTCTCTTCCCCCCAGTCGCTCTCTCTCTTCCCCCCAGTCGCTCTCTCTCTTCCTCCCAGTTGCTCTCTCTCTTCCCCCCAGTTGCTCTCTCTCTCTCTTCCAACAACAACATGCCCTCAAAAGACCCTCGGCACCGCCGGGCACTTCAGCTAGTAAACATATAAATAGTAACAGGGCAGTCAATGGAAGGGTGGGGCTGATTAGGGACCAAAAAGGAGATCTTGTGGAGGCAGAGGGCATGGCTGAGTTACTAAATGAGTACTTTGCATCTGCCTTCACTAAAGAAGAGGATGCTGCCAATGTCACACTAGAGGAGGTAGTAGAGAAATTAGATAGGATAAAAATAAAGAGGAGGTACTTAAAAGGTTGGCAGTGCGCAAAGTAGAAAAGTCATGGATGGGATGTGACGTAATAAGACTCACTACGCACTTGGTTCGAGTGTAAAGCAAGGCTTTAATCAACTTGTTTCAGAACATGGAGGTCTAGTTGTACTTCACTAGTTCCTGTCTTACAAAATGTCCCTGGGCAAGCTGGGCCCACGCCCGAGTATTTATACTCCTTGGACGGCGCCACCAGCTGGCTGTCCAGTGTCATTTCATGAGTCGTTTCTTCATGATGATGAGATTTATAACAGGATGTATCCTTGGTTGCTGAGGGAAGTAAGGGTAGAGGGTCTGGCCACAATCTTCCAATCCTCCTTAGATGTGGGAGTGGAACCAGAAGACTGGAGGATTGCAAATGTTAAATTCCTGTTCATAAAAGGGGAAAAGGATAAACCCAGCAACTACAGGCCAGTCAGTCTAACATCAGTTGTGGGAAACGTTTAGGGACAATATTCTGGGACAAAATTAATCGCCACTTGGAAAAATATGGGTTAGTAAATAAAAGTCAGCATAGATTTATTAAAGGCAAATCGTGTTTGACTAATTTGATTGAGTTCTTTGATGAAGTAACGGAGAGGGTTGAGGGTAGTGCAGGTGATGTGTATATGGACTTTCAAAAGACGCTTAATAAAGAACCACATAGAATCATAGGCCAGGATTTTCGCCTAGAGATGCGTTCCGCGCGGAGGGTACTGTTTTGAGGTCGGGAAACCCAGAAGAACGGGTTTCCCGAATGTTCTGCAGTTTTTAATTGCAGGGTTCCTTTAAATATTTTTCTGTCAGATTCCTGCCCACAGGCAGCCTGATTGACCGGCTAGAGGCCTGTCAGGCAGGAAGCCTGCAGCACAAGGCCGCAAGCCGAGGACAGCAGGCAAGACCCCCGGGGTGAGGGGACAGTCTTCCCAGTAAGGTGCGCGATTGCGCACTTCTCCAGGGAACTCGCGCAGCCGGCTTGCCGGCATTTCAATGTAAAAACCACGCATGCGCGGTATTTAGAATGGTCCGCGCAGGGCCAAAAAAATGACAGGGAACATGGGGGCGGGGCAGGGGGGAGGTCCCTATTGCGGGGGAGGGGATCTGATGGTGGTCGGGGTTGTCCAATGGCTTGGGGGGCGGGGGAGCAGACGGATCGCAGGGGTGGGGTTTACTAGTAGCTTCTTGGGCCTGGAGGAAACACTCCTGCCCGTCCACTTGTCCTGCCACCTTCAAAGATTTGTGTACATAACCCTGAGGTCTCTCTGTTCCTGCATCCACTTAGCACAAGCTGACCCATGAAAACAGAGAACGGAAATAAATACCTAAGAAAAGAGGGAGTGTCACTCAAAAATAAAATACACTTGGTTAAAGCAAGTGGGAGAAGGGAATGTTTTGAAGTTATTTTTTTTCTTTCAGCCTCCCTGCGTTCGGCTGCTGAGTTGAGCTGCTTTCAGTACATATGTCTCGTTGAGCAGAGAGAAGCCATGTTTTGTTTAATTTAAATTTTGGGGTTTATTCACCAGTTAGTTTAGACTGGGCTCTTTTGTAATATGGTGACATTTGAATGTATCTAGTGACTCACAAAAGGGGGCAAGCCCAGTAGTCTTCAACGCCTGGCTTTTGAAAAGGAAAAAATGAGCCTCAATCCACAGTTAATTTGCCCATCACTGAGAAGCAGAAAGCCTTTCACTGGCGGGTGGACGTTGTTCACTGGTGTTGCTCTTATTTCTTTATACAGCTTTGGAATTTTATTATTATTCTGCTGCTTTCATAATCTTCAGTTTTACAACATTTTGTAAATTTGATTCCCAATAAACAAGTCTTGTGGGTTCTGACCTTTAGTTGCAGTCACAGTTTAGTCATTTCCATTGCTGGTACTTGCTTCAATTTTCTCCACATAATCTCAATCAATGGATGTATGACTGAATTCAGCTTCTGGCGCACAAGACTAACATGAGCTTTATGTCAGGGCAGGGATGATAAAGTCCACAGAAATGCTGCACTATAGCTATTGATTTTTTCCCAATGGTTCAGTGGGCAAAAACATCATCTGGTACAGCACTGAGCCATACAGATCAGGATGATCAGAGTTTTGATCTCCAGTCTATGTTGAGTTAGCTAATCTCAGGTGGGGAACCAATTGCACAAGCTGGCAACATATTCCAGAGGTGAATGACTCTGAGCATCTAACCTAGTTCTATGCTTATGCAACTAGATGGCAGCATTGGTTCAGTGGTACCACTCTTGCCTCTATATCTCCTTGAAGCCTCTTTGCATCCTCCTCACAGCTTACATTCCCACCTAGCTTTGTATCATCAGCAAACTTGGATATATTACATTTGGTCCCTTCATCCAAATCATTGATATAGACTGTGAATAGAAATGAGTATCTGGAAATTCTGGAGTCTGTTAGATGGAGTCTAAATTATGCTAGTTTTTTAAAAAATCATTTAAGTTATCAACTAAATCATCAAGGAACTTTTGGAGTATATTATTTTTTCCCTTGCGTTTTTTCTCCATTATTTTCTATCAGCTGCCAAACCAATTAGTTCTGTAATTAGATTGCCTGTGTAGAGTTGGAAAATAAATACTTATTTCCATTTTCAATATCCACTGAATGAATGAAAATTGGTAAGCTTACGCTGTGGTGTCTGACTAAATATACTGTTGACAACTATTCTTAAATAGTTATGAATAGTTTTTAAAACAATTTCCGCTTGGTCAACTTTTCCTCCAAATTTAGATTGAATCAGCCACTATTTAAGAGCTGAACATGTTACAACATCATACTGCTGGTGAAAATAGAAACTACAAATGCTTAAAATGGTAACATGGAAATTGCACTGCTGATCGAGGGAAACTCACTTTGGAGGAGATCAGTTCTATATCCATTAGAGAATCATGCCATCAAGAAAGGGCCTCGGTTAGAATCATAGAACCTTACAGCACAGAAGAGGGCCATTTGGCCCGTCATGCCTGTGCTGGCTCTTTGAAAGAGCTGTCAAATTTAGTCCCACACCTCAGCTTTTTCCCCGTAACCCTGCAAATTAGTCCTCTTCAGATACATGTCCTTTTGAAAGTTTCTATGGAATCTGATTCCACCACCCTTTCAGGCAGTGCGTTCTAGATTCTTTTTAAATTCATTCACAAGATCTGGGCGTCACTGGCAAGGCCAGCATTTATTGCCCATCCCTAATTGCCCTTGAGCTGCCTTCATGAATACAACTGGGTGCCTTGCTAGGCCATTTCAGAGGGCAGTTAAGAGTCAACCACATTGCTGTGGCTCCAGAGTCACAGGACCTCAAACCCGGCACTAAGCTCATGGTCTACAGAGCAGCAGTGATACCTGCCCTGCTGTATGCCTCAGAGACATGGGCCATGTACAGCAGGCACCTCAAAGCACTGGAGAGGTACCACCAACGCTGCCTCCGCAAGATCCTGCAAATCCATTGGCAGGATAGGCACACCAACGTCAGTGTTCGTGCTCAGGCCAACATCCCCAGCATCGAAGCTTTGACCACGCTCGATCAGCTCCGATGGACGGGTCACATTGTCCGCATGCCCGATACGAGACTCCCAAAACAAGCGCTCTACTCGGAGCTCCAACGCGGCAAGAGAGCCCCAGGTGGGCAGAGGAAATGCCTCAAGGACACCCTCAAAGCCGCCTTGAAAAAGTGTAACATCCCCACCGACACCTGGGAATCCCTGGCCAAGACCGCACAAAGTGGAGGAGAAGCATCCGGGAAGGCACCGAACACCTCGAGTCTCTTCACCGGAAGCCAAGCGCAAGCAGCGCAAGGAGCGCACGTCAACCCAAGCAGCCCACCCACCCGCCCCTTCAACCACCGTCTGCCCCACCTGTGACAGAGACTGTAGGTCCTGCATTGGACTAATCAGTCACCTGAGAACTCATTTTTAATGTGGAAGCAAGTCATCCTCGGTTCCGAGGGACTGCTTAAGAAGAGGATAGGCCAGACCAGGTAAGGACGGCAGATTTTATTTCCTAAAGGACATTAGTGAAGCAGATTGGTTTTTACGACAATCCGGTAGTTTCATAGTCTCCAACTTTTTATTCCAGACTTATTTAATCAATTGAATTTAAATTCCCCAGCTGCCGTGGTGGGATTTGAACTCATGACTCTGGATCATTAGTCTAAGTCTCTGGATTACTAGTCTAGTCGTCATCATCATTTTCTTGCCTTCTCGCTGTTCCCTTTGGGGAAGGATTTGCAGGCTGATTAACAGTCTGACTGGCCACGTTAATGCTCCTGCCATGGCCATAACCATCTTTTATACCTATACAGCGGGAGGGTTTGATGGGATCCCACAACCCATACAATGAAGGGGGGCCACCCACACCCACTGGACACGAGTATCCCGCTGCATGTCTCAGCTACTCACAATTTATATCAATGATTTGGATGAGGGGACTAAATGTAACATTTCCACATTTGCTGATGATACAAAGCTAGGTGGCAGTGTCAGTTCTGAAGAGGATGTGAAGAGGCTTCAAAGGGATCTCGACAGGCTCAGTGAGTGGGCGAGAACACGGCAGATGAAATATAATGTAGATAAATGTGAAGTTATCCACTTTGATAGAAAAAACAGAATGGCAAAGTATTTCCTAAATGGTGAAAGATTGGGGAATGCAGATGCTCAAAAGAACCTGGGTGCCCTTGTACATGAGTCACTGAAAGTGAATGTGTAGGTGCAGCAAGCCATTAGGAAGGCAAATGGTATGCTGGCCTTCATTACAAGAGGATTTGAAGACAGGAGTAAAGAAGTCTTACTCCAATTATATAGGGCCTTGGTGAGACCACATCTGGAGTACTGTGTACATTACAAGAGGATTTGAAGACAGGAGTAAAGAAGTCTTACTCCAATTATATAGGGCCTTGGTGAGACCACACCTGGAGTACTGTGTACAATTTTGGTCTCCTTACCTAAGGAAGGATATATTTATCATAGAGGGAGTGCAACGAAGGTTCTGTCGTATGAGAAGAGATTGAGTAAAGTAGGCCTGTATTCTCTTGAATTCAGAAGAATGAGAGGGGATCTCATTGAAGCATACAAAATTATTACAGGGCTTGATAGGATGGATGCTGGGAGAATGTTTCCCTTGGCTGGGGAGTCTAGAACCAGGGGCCACAGCCTCAGGATAAAGGGTAGGCCATTCAGGACTGAGATGAGAAGAAATGTCTTCACACAGAGGGTGGTGAATCTTTGGAATTCTCTACCCCAGAGGGCTGTGGAGGCTCAGTCATTGGGTATATTCAAAACAGAAGTTGATAGATTTCTGACTAGTAAAGGCATCAAGGGGTATGGCAATAGGGCCAGTGAATGGAGTTGAGGCAGAAGACCAACCATGATCTCATTGAATGGTGGAGCAGGCTCGAAGGGCCAAATGGCCTACTCCTGCTCCTATTTCCTTATGTTCTTATGTCAACCCAGAATTCAAAGCTGGAGCTCCGACTCCACTCACCAGGACTTTCTGGAGTGGGGTTCAAACCCTGCACGTCTGGCCCAGAGTGGGGAATGCTACCACTGCACCAAAGGCTCACTCCACTATTCTAGTAACGTAACCACTATGCTACTGCACCCCTTAACAACACTCTGCGTGAAAAAATGTCTCCTCATTTCCTCTCTGGTTCTTTTTGCAATTATTTTAAATCTATGATATAATCTTTGGTTACTGACCCAATTGCCAGAGTCATACAGTCATAAGGGCACAGAAGGAGGCCATTCGGCCCATCGAGCCTGTGCCGGCTCTTGTAGAGCAATCCAGCCAGTCCCATTCCCCCGCTCTATCCCCGTAGCCCTGCAAGTTTATTTCCCTCAAGTGCCTATCCAGTCTCCCCTTGAAACATTAAGTGTCTCCGCTTCCACCACTTCCATCAGCAGCGAGTTCCAGGTCCTCACCATTCGCTGCGTAAAAAAGTTTTTCCTCACATACCCCCTGTATCTCTTGCCTAAAACCTTAAATCTGTGTCCACTAGTCCTTGTGCCATCAACTAGTGAGAACAGCCTTTCCCCGTCTAGCCTATCCAAACCCATCATAATCTTCTACACCTCTATCAAATCATCCCTCAACCTCCTTTGCTCTAATTAAAACAAATCCAGCTTCTCCAACCTGTCCTTGTAGCTAAGATCCCCCATCCCCTGAACCATTCTGGTAAAACTCCTCTGCACCCTCTCAAGTGCCTTCACACCCTTCCTAAAGTGTGGTGACCAGAACTCAATGCAATACTCCAGTTGTGGTCTAACCAGTGCTTTATAAAGGTTCAGTATAACTTCTCTACTTTTGTACTTAATACCTCTATTTATGATGCCCAAGATCCCATATGCTTTGCTAACCACTCTCTCAATATGCACGGTGGCATAGTGGTTAGCACTGTTGCCTCACAGCGCCAGGGACCCGGGTTCGAATCCGGCCTCAGGTGACTGTCTGTGTGGAGTTTGCACATTCTCCCCGTGTTTGCGTGGGTTTCCTCCGGGTGCTCCGCGGAGTTTCCTCCCACAGTCCAAAGATGTGCGGGTTAGGTTGACTGGCTAAGATTTTTTTTTTTTTAATTGACCCTTAGTGTTAGGGGGATTAAATACGTGGGGATAGGGTGGGATATGTGTTGATGTAGGGGTTACGGGGATCGGGTGGGATATGTGTCGGTGCAGGCTCGATGGGCCGAAATGGCCTCTATCTGCACTGTGGGGTTTCTGTGATTCTGTGATATGTCCCGCCACCTTCAGGCACCTATGCACATTAACTTCCAGGTCCCTCTGTCCCTGCACATTCTTTAAAACTGTGCCATTAAGTGTATATTGCCTCTCCCTGTTCCTTCTGCCAAAATGCATCACCTCACACTTCTCTGTATTAAATTCCATCTGCCCATTCTGCTACCCTTTCTATGTCCTGTTGCAGTCGATTGGTATCATCCTCACTGTTTGCCATACCCCCAAGTTTGGTGTCATTGGCAAATTTTGAAATTCTACTCTGTATTCCAATATCCAGGTCATTTATATATATCAAAAAAAGCAGTGGCCCCAGCACTGGCCCTTGGGGAACACCACTCTCTACCAGCCTCCAGTCTGAAAAACAGCCATTTACCACAACTCGCTGTTTTCTGTCCTTAAGCCAATTCCTTATCCAAGCTGCCACTGAACCACCTATTTCATGAGCCTCAATTTTGTTAACCAGCCTTCTATGCACTTTGTCAAACGCCTTCCGAAAATCCATGTAGACAACATCCATTGTATTCCTTTCATCAATCATCCCTGTTACTTCATCAAAAAATTCAATTAGATTAGTCAAACATGAGCTGCCTTTTACAAATCCGTGTTGGCTCTCCTTAATTAACTTAAACCTCTCCAAGTGCCCGTTAATTTTTTCCTTGATTATTGTTTCTAAAACTTTAACCACAACTGGTGTTAAACTGACCGACCTGTAGTTACTAGGATTGTCCTTACACCCTTTCTTGAACAATGGTGTCACATTTGCCACTTTCCAATCCTCAGGCAACTCCCCCACATCTGGGGAAGATTGGAAAATTATGGTATGCCCTTCTGCTATCTCCTCCCCCAATTCCCTTAGCAAGCCATCTGGACCAGGCGACTTTTCCACTCTAAGCATACCCAGTCTTTCTAGTACATCCTGTCTATCAATTTTCACCCCTTCCATTGCTTCTACCTTTTCCACTTCTACCGATATTTTGTCAGCATCCACCTCCTTAGTAAACACCGATACAAAGTACTCATTGAGTATTCTAGCCTTGCCCTGCGCCTCTAAGCATATATCACCTTCTTTGTCCCTAATACTTTGTCCCTTTGTCACCTGCAACGGCTTCTCTTCCCACTCCCGCATTGTTACCTCTGGTGTCCCCCAAGGATCTATCCTTGGCCCCCTTCTATTGCTCATCTACATTTTGCCCCTTGGTGACATCATCCGAAAACACAGCGTCAGTTTCCACATGTGCGCTGACGACACCCAGCTCTACCTCACTACCTCTTCTCTCGACCTCTCCATGGTGTCTAAATTGTCAGACTGCTTGTGCGACATACAGTTCTGGATGAGCAAAAATTTTCTCCAATTAAATATTGGGATGACCGAAGCCATTGTTTTCGGTCCCCACCACATACTCTGTTCCCTAACCACTGACTCCATCCCTCTCCCTAACATCTGTCTGAGGCTGAACCACATTGTTCGCAACCTTGGTATCATACTTGACCCTGAAATGAGCTTCCGACCACATATCCACAGCATAACAAAGACCGCCTACTTCCACCTCCGTAACATCGCCCGTCTCCGCCCTTGCCTCAGCTCATCCGCTGCTGAAACCCTCATCCATGCCTTTGTTACCTCTGGACTTGACTATTCCAATGCACTTCTGGCTGGCCTCCCACATTCCACCCTACGTAAACTTGAGGTCATCCAAAACTCGTCTGCCCGTGTCCTAATTTGTTGACTTAAAATACTCCTTTGCAGCGCCTTGGGACGTTTTACTACATTAAAGGCGCAATATAAATACAACTTGTTGTTGTAATAGGCCCCACCCCGCCTCTTACTACCTGCTTACTGTTTACATGCCGGTAGAAGATTTTTGGGTTCCCTTTTATGTTAACCGCCATTCTATTCTCATATTCTCTCTTTGCCAATCTTATTTATTTTCATCTTCACTTCCCCTCTCAACTTATAAAGAACATAAGAAATAAGAGCAGGAGTGGGCCATACGGCCCCTTGAGCCTGCTCTGCCATTCAATAAGATTATGGCTGATCATCGACCTTAACTCATGTATTTGGTCTGGTTCTCCCTTGAAGTATTCACCCTCATTTTTTGTTTCATCATCTTCTCAATCTCCCTCATCATCCAAGGAGCCCTTGCTTTGGTTCCTTACCCTTACTTCTTGTTGGAATGTACCTAGCCTGTACTTGGAACATCTCCTCCTTAAAGATCACCCATTGTTCTGTTACAGATTTTCCTGTCAGTCTTTGGTTCCATTTTACCCTGGCTAGATCCTTTCGCATCCCATTGAAGTTAGCCCCATTCCAGTTTAGAAGTTCCACTCCAGGTTGTTCCTTGCTCCTCTCCAAAACAGTTTCTCCCTGCTTGCTCCATCAAATCCCTTCATAATTTTGAATTCCTCTATTAGGTCTCCCCATAACCTTCTCTGCTCTAAGGAGAAAAATCCCAGCTTCTTCAATCTCTCTACCTACCTGAAGTCCCTTATCCCTGGTATCACCTCTCCAAGGCCTTGACATCCTTCCTAAAGTGTGGTGCCCAGAATTGTAAACAATACTCCAGCTGAGGCCTAACCAGTGATTTGTAAAGGTTTAACATGACTTCTTTGTTTTTGTATTCAATGCCCCAATTTACAAAGGCAGGTATCCCATATGCTTTCTTAACTGCCTTATCAACTTATCCTGCCACCTTCAAAGATTTGTGAATATGCACCCCTAGGTCCCTCTGCTCTTGAACACCCCTCAAAATAGTACCATTTAGATTATACTGTCCTCCCAAAGAGCATCACTTCATTAAATTGTATCTGCCATGTGTCTGCCCATTTCACCACTGTCTCTGTCCCCCTGAAGTTTGCTACAATCCTGCTCACTATTTATTACCTTGCCAAGTGCAAACTTCAAAAATGTACTCCCTATACCCACATCCAGGTCATTTATATATAACAAGAAAAGCAACAGTCCTCATACTGACCCTGGGGGACCCCACTGCATACTTCTCTCCAGTCAGAAAAACATCTGTTCAGTGTTCCCCACTACTTTCTGCCTCCTATCCCTAGCAATTACCTATCCAAGTTACCACCGTCGCTTTAATACTGATATGTGGTACTTTAGCAAATGTCTTTTGAAAGTCCATATATACAACGGCCCGGAATTTGCGGTTGGGATGACGGCGAACCAGCAGCATTTACCATCATTCCACCTTTGAAACTGACTGCAACTTCGGGATTTGGTGCAGGTGCAGGCCCATGAGGAAATCCTGAAGTTGCGGTCTGTCAATGACAGCTCCGAAACAGGCTGCACTGTTCCCCCAACTCCCCCTCTCCTCCTCCACAGAGCCAGCAATCTGTGTAATCAGCCAAATCGGGGAAACTTCCGCAGTAACTATGCTGTTAAATTCCCCACTAAATGTTAGACCCAAAGAGATTAGGTGTAACTGGAGTTTTGACAGCTTTATTAATGCTAAACAAATGTTCAGGGCCTGGAAAAATCATTTAAATTTTGTCCAATGTGAAATTTGTCCATTTTAATAAAAACTTAAATTTTTAAGAAATTTTTCAAAAAAATGTTTTTACGTTTCTTTAAAAGTTTGTCCATCTTTATTTCAGGTTTGCCTTTTCCCCATGTGAGAGCCCCAATTTTTGTTTTTCCGTCTATAGCATTTTTAAAAAGTTAGAATTTTAAGAGCTTACTCACTTTGTTCGCTGTCTGTGAGAATTCTGCATTTTGAGTGGCTGTTTAGACAGTCTGTTGGCATCACAACAGTTCGCTCAAGGGGTTCCCCGCTAAACTCCGTTGATTTGAATTCAAGGTCAGGAAACCCAACATTCTCAACACAGGGATCGCGAGATCCTTAGAATCATCGAATAGTCACAGCACGGAAGAAGCACATTCGGCCTGTCGAACCCTTCAGCTAGTCCCACTCCCCCACTCTTTCCCTGTAGCCCTGCAAATTTCTTTCTTTCAGATACTTATCCAACTCCCCTTTGAAAGCTGTGATTGAATCTGCCTCCACCATCCTTTCAGGCAGTGCATTCCAGGTCCTAACCACACGCTGCGTAAATTTTTTTTTTCTTACATCGCCTTTGGTTCTTTTGCCAAACACTTTAAATCTGTGTCCTCTGGTTCTCGACCCTTCCACCAATGGGAACAGTTTCCCTCTATCTACTCTGTCCAGACCCCTCATGATTTTGAACATCTCTATCAAATCTCCTCTCAATCTTCTCTGCTCCAAGGAGAACAACCCCAGCTTCTCCAGTCTATCAACATAACTGAAGTCCCTCATTCCTGGAATCATTCTTGTAAATCTTTTCTGCACCCTCTCGAAGGCCTTCACATGCTTCCTAAAGTGTGGTGCCCAGAATTGGACACAGTACTCCATTTGGGGCCAAACCAGTGTTTTATACAGGTTCATCATTTCCACACTTTTGTACTCTATGGGCTCGATTTTGCCAGGCCTGAGGAGGCAGGATTGGATGCGTGTGAGTTGTAAAAAAAAAAAAAAAAACAATCGCAAAAAATGGCGGGCGGCTCCGATCCCGCCTCCAAGCAATTTTCCCACATTCATGGTTTCAGACCCCGTTTCCATCCCGCCTCCAAGAGGTGGGATAGGCCCTTAACTACCAGTTAATTGCCTCTATAATCCCATTTTGAGAGGCCTTCCTTAATTTAAGACATTTCCCCCGTGCTGCACGTCTCCTTTGGAACACGCCAGTTAATCCTGGCAGCCTCACAAGTGGATATAGAAACATAGAAGATAGGAGCAGGGGTAGGCCATTCGGCCCGTCGAGCCTAGTTCCGCCATTTAATGAGCTCATGGCTGATCACCCAAACTCAGTACCCTGTCCCTGTTTTCTCCCCATATCCCTTGATCCCTTTAGCCTTAAGAAATATATCTAACTCCTTCTTGATTTATATTTAATAAGTTGGCCTCAACTGCCTTCTGTGGTAGAGAATTCCACAGGTTCACCACTCTCTGGGTGAAGAAATTCCTCCTCATCTCAGCCTAAATGGCTTACCCCTTATCCTTAGACTCCATTTACGTACAGCTTCGATGATGGCCGTAGCCTTCTTCTCGACAGGAGGATAATGGAGCTCGCTACACTGCAAAGTTCTGGACAGAAATGCAACAGGTCGACCACCTTGATTCAAGGTAGCAGAGATCGCCACATCCGATGCATCGTACTCGACCACGAAAGGAAGATTTTCATCAATGGAACGAAGCGTGGCTTTTTCCAGTTGTAACTTGAGGAGGTTGAAAGCTGAAATAGCCGTTGCCTCCAATGGAAATGACTTTGCGTGAAGCAGGGGCTGGATCTTGTCGGAGAAGTGGGGTATCTACTTCGCATAATCGGCGAACATGCCGAGTGCCCGACGAAGAGAGCCGAGATTCATAGGGGGAGGGAGCTCCTGAAGCGGACGAAGTCTCTCCGAATCCGGTTTGATGACACCGTTGCCCACCCAATAGCCAAGGATGTTGACTGATGGTACTGATTTCACAGATTTGGACTCATTTAAGGTTAAGTTGTGACGACGGAGAACGTCAAAAATTTCTGGAGGTTGGCATCATGCTCCTTCTGGTCATGACCAGCAATGGGGATATTATCCAGATATGGAAAAGTGTTCGTTAAGTTCTCCTGTTTGACTAGGCTATCCATTGCCTATTGGTGACTCCAGACGGAAGGCGACAAAACTGATAAAGCTGACCATTGGCCTCAAAGGCTGTATACTTTTTGTCAGAGTCCTTTAATGGTACTTGATGGTATGCGCTCTTTAAATCAAATGTTGAAAATACCTTGTAGTTGGCAAGGTTATTGATGCGTGGTAGTGGGTAAGCATCCAGGTCGGTATACTGGTTAATAGTTTGCGAGTAATCGATGCAAAAACGTTTCTTGTGTTGCTTCAGAGGATTTTTAACAACGATGACTTGAGCCTGCCAGGAAGATGAACATGGCTCAATGATACCGTCAGCTAGAAGGCGAGAGATTTCGGCCTCGATAAAGGATCGATCATCTTGGCTGAAACATCGTGATTTAGTGACTATGGGCTTACATCGGGGGGAAAGATTGGCAAACAGGGAGGGCTCGTCGAGTGAAGCCGCCGAAAGCGCACAAAACGGTACTTTGGAAATAGTAAGCTCTGGCTTTGACCTTCCAAACTCGAAAGTGAGTCTTTTGTGTTGTTTCTGGAAATCCTGTCCCAGGAGCACTGTGGTAAACCACTGTTAACCTGTACATGCCTGTGTGGTAAACCACTGTTAACCCTGTACAAGTCCAGGCATGTCTCAGCCCCTGGCTCCACCCCTAAGCCCGGGTATAAAGGTGACTCACCACCCTTCCCCCGGGAGCTCTTAGGATGGATTCACTAGCAGAGGCATGCTCCAGTTCTTAGTCAATAAAAGCCTACTTCATATAAGTCCATCTCGTAGTCTTTGGTATTGTTGATAGCGCATCAATTTTATTGACTAATTTTCAACATGGAGCAAATCTTGAAGCCGGAACGTTTAGACCTGGATCCTCAAGCAGCAGATGCAGCCAATAACTTTGAACACTGGCTGAGCTGTTTCGAAGCCTTCCTGGAGGCCTCCAGCACTACTGTCACTACAGATGACGCGAAACGGCTTGTCTTGAACTCACGGGTGAGCCACCAAGTCTACTCGATCATCCGAGACGTCACTACTTACGCAGCCGCCATCGCGACGCTAAAGGAACAATACGTGAGGCCTGTTAACGAGGTCTACGCCAGACACCTCCTGGCTACCCGAAAACAGCGCCCTGGGGAATCGGGCGCTGAATATTTACTGGCACTGAGAGTCCTCGGCCGGGACTGTAATTGCAAAGCAGTGACGGCCAAGGAATGCACGGAAGACCTGATCCGAGATGCCTACGTAGCCGGCATCAGGTCCAACTATACTCGGCAGAGGCTGCTGGAACAGAGGGGGCTCGACCTGCAGAAGACGGTGGCCCTCGCTAACTCGTTAGACGTGGCCCTCCAGAACATGGACGCCTACCCCCCTGACCGGATGGCCACGTGGATGCCACGGGAGCAGCCATCTTGGGACCCGGTAAGGCCACAAGCCGCCAGCAGCCCAACTACAGCTGCAATGACCAGAGGCCAGAAATGCTACTTCTGCGGCCAGGCCAAGCACCCCAGACAGCAAAGCCCAGCAAAGGACGCGACCTGCTCCAAATGCGGCAAGAAAGGCCACTACGTGAGAGTGTGCAAGGCGAAATCGACCCCCAATTCCAGCAGTGCCGCGTGTGAACCGTACAGGCCGCCATTTTGGACCCCACCAACCACGTGTGAGCCGTGCGGGCCGCCATTTTGGACACCGCCAGCCGAGGGGGAGCCGCCATCTTGGACACCATCTCGGGACCAGGCCCTCGGCGCGGGCGAATACTACAGCGACCCACCGACCTCGACGATGGCCTCCATCACCCTGGACCAATCTAGGCCCCATCAACTAGCCAGGTCCATGATGAACGTAAAGGTAAATGGCCATGCCACAAATTGCCTTTTCGACTGCGGAAGCACGGAGAGCTTCATCCACCCCGACACGGTGCGACGCTACTCCCTATCGGTTATGCGCACACGCCACCAGGTCTTTATGGCCTCAAAGTCCCATACGGCGGATGTCGGCGGCTACTGTGTAGCGACTCTGACAGTGAACGGCGTGGAGTACAGAGAGTTTAAATTCCTCGTCCTGCCACAGCTCTGTGCTCCTGTACTGCTAGGATTAGACTTCCAGTGCCATCTGGAGAGCGTCACGATGGCATATGGCGGGCCCCTGCCCCCACTTACAGTCTGCAGCCAGCAGAATTTAAACACGGCGCCGCGCAAAGTATGCAGCCTGTCCACCCTGAAGGTCAAACCCCCCCCCCCGTTGTTCGCTAACCTCGCCAAAGACTGCAAGCCAATTGCTACTAAAAGCAGGCGGTACAGTGCCGGGGTTAGGAGCTTTATTAAATCAGAAGTACAAAGACTCCTGAGGGAAGGGATTATCGAGGGCAGCACCAGCCCATGGCGAGCCCAAGTGGTGGTAGTAAAGACCGGCGAAAAACAGCGCCTGGTTATTGATTACAGCCAGACGATCAATCGATACACGCAATTAGACGCATACCCACTTCCCCGCATATCTGACATGGTCAACCAGATAGCACAATACCGGGTATTCTCGACGATTGATCTGAAGTCGGCATACCACCAGCTCCCCATCAGGCCTGAGGACCGCCAGTACACGGCCTTCGAGGCTGACGGTCGCCTCTACCACTTCCTCCGAGTCCCCTTCGGCATCACCAACGGGGTCTCGGTCTTCCAAAGGGAGATGGACCGGATGGTTGACCAGAACGCGCTGCAGGCCACCTTCCCCTATCTAGAAAACGTCACCATCTGCGGCCATGACCGGCAGGACCACAACGCCAACCTAGAAAAATTCCTCCGTACGGCCCAACGGCTGAATCTGACATACAACAGAGAAAAATGTATGTTCCGCACCGCGCGCCTCGCTATTCTTGGCTGCGTGGTGGAAAACGGAGTCATCGACCCCGACTGAATGCGCCCCCTCCTGGAACAAACCCCCCCCCCACTGCCTAAAAGCCCTGAAGAGATGCCTAGGGTTCTTCTCTTACTACGTCCAGTGGGTGCCCAACTATGTGGACAAAGCCCGGCCCCTCATCAAGTCAACCTCCTTCCCCCTGACGGCAGAGGCCCGTGCGGCCTTCACCCTCATAAAAGAGGACATTGCGAAGGCCACAATGCACGCAGTGGATGAGTCCATCCCTTTCCAAGTGGAGAGCGATGCATCCGACTTCGCCCTAGCCGCAACCCTTAACCAGGCAGGGAGACCCGTGGCCTTCTTTTCACGGACCCTCCAGGGCCCCGAAATTCGACACTCCTCAGTCGAGAAGGAGGCCCAGGCGATAGTGGAGGCTGTACGGCACTGGAGGCATTACCTGGCCGGTAAACGTTTCACCCTGCTCACTGACCAACGGTCAGTAGCATTTATGTTTAACAACAGACAAAGGGGGAAAATCAAAAATGATAAGATATTGCGGTGGAGGATCGAGTTATCCACCTACAACTATGATATCTTATACCGGCCCGGGAAACTTAATGAGCCCCCAGACGCCCTATCCCGTGGGACATGTGCCAATGCACAAGTCGATAGGCTACGGACCCTCCACAATGATCTCTGCCACCCGGGGGTCACCAGGTTCTTCCACTTTATTAAAGCTCGCAACCTGCCTTACTCCATCGAGGAGGTCAGGACCATGACCAGGAACTGCCAGGTCTGCGCTGAATGCAAACCGCATTTTTATAGGCCAGACAGGGCACACCTGATTAAAGCCACCTGCCCCTTCGAACGTCTCAGCGTCGATTTCAAGGGGCCCCTTCCCTCCTCTGACCGCAACACGTACTTCCTCAATATTATTGACGAGTACTCCCGTTTCCCCTTCGCCATCCCCTGCCCGGACATGACCAGCGCCACAGTCATCAGGTGCCTCCACGACCTGTTCGCCATATTTGGCTTCCCCAATTACATCCACAGTGACAGGGGCTCGTCGTTCATGAGCGACGAGCTCCGCCAGTACCTGCTCGAGAAGGGCATAGCCACGAGCAGGACTACCAGCTACACCCCCGGGGTAACGGACAGGTAGAGAGGGAGAACGCAATGGTATGGAAGACCGCCATGCTCACCCTAAAATCCAAGGGCCTCCCAATCTCCCGCTGGCAAGATGTCCTCCCCGATGCGCTCCACTCCATATGATCACTGCTCTGTACTGCCACAAACGCCACCCCTCACGAGAAGATGTTCGTCTTCCCCAGGAAATCCACCTCGGGGACATCACTACCGCCATGGCTGACGTCTCCGGGACCCGTCCTGCTCAGGAAACACGTGAGGAGCCATAAGACGGACCCCCTGGTCGAAAAAGTTCACCTCCTCCACGCCAACCCACAGTACGCCTACGTGGCATATCCTGACGGGCGGGAGGACACAGTCTCAATTCGAGACCTCGCACCCTCAGGTACCACCCGAAACACCATCGATCACCATCCACTACCTCCACCCACCACCACTACCCACGACGCACCACCGGGGTGCCTACCACGAACTGACGACATGCCGGTGCCATCCCTACCCCGAGAGGACGACACGCCAGTGCTCCGTCCCACGCGAGAAGCGGCCGCGGGCAAAGAACCGCCGCAACCGGCACCACGAAGATCATTACGGCAGACAAGACCCCTGGAGAGACTTTCGTATACGAACTTTTGAAACACTTCACCCCGCCGGACTCTTTTTTAAACGAGGGGTGAATGTGGTAAACCACTGTTAACCTGTACATGCCTGTGTGGTAAACCACTGTTAACCCTGTACAAGTCCAGGCATGTCTCAGCCCCTGGCTCCACCCCTAAGCCCGGGTATAAAGGTGACTCACCACCCTTCCCCCGGGAGCTCTTCGGATGCATTCACTAGCAGAGGCATGCTCTAGTTCTTCGTCAATAAAAGCCTACTTCATATAAGTCCATCTCGTAGTCTTTGGTATTGTTGATAGCGCATCAAGCACATCACTGCATAGGTTTTTGAGCACCCCGAGCCGGGTGGAGAAATAAGTGCGGCCATTGAGAATAAGGTCGACAAGACAAAAGCCGGAAGAGTTGGTGGTCAGTGTCGTCAGAGCCATTGCAATTTCCCTGTCCGAGGGGTAAATACGTAGTTTTAACTTACTGACAGCCCGCTCACTAATGAAGCTGTCAGAGCTGCATGAGTCGGTTAGTGCACTCAAAATGTGTCCATTTACCGAAACCTTCGTGGCTGCATGGGACAGACTTTGGGGAAAAACAGCTGTGATGGGAGGAGGGGCAGTTTTACCCTTGACAGCTGTAACCTTAGTAGTGGTTCTTGGGGGAGGAGCAGTTTCATAGATTGCAGCTGTAACCTTAGTAGTGGCTCTTGGGGGAGGAGCAGTTTTATCGATAATAGCTGCAAAACTAACAGGGGCTCTCGACCGGTATACCTTAGAAAAGTGGCTTTTTTTACTAACAGAGGCTCTTGACTGGCATTCCTTAGAAAAGTGACCTTTCTTACTGCAATGATTGCAGACTGCATTACGAGCAGGACAAAATTTCTTATAGTGGAATGCATCTCCACAGAAGAAACACTTCTTTCCAGATTGCCAAGATGCCACTAGTGCGGGGTCGTCATCAGTGAAGGCTTCTAGGGTAGGGTTGTCATCAGCTAGGTTAGAGTCATCATCAGTGAGGGCTTCCACCCGAGGCCTGTCGAAGGAGTCACTAAAAGTGATAGCAGCAGCCCGTGCATGTGATAAAAGATAGGTATCTGCATTCCTCTTTGCCAAGTCCAGAGAGCATGCCTGGTCATAGGCAGCCTGTAACTTGAGGGTTTTATTCTCCAACAGACGCTGACATATGAACGGAGTCACAATCCCATTAATAAAGGAATCACGAATTAACTCCTCCTGGTACTGCTCAGCTGTGACAACTTTAAGATTACAATCCTTGCTGAGCCTGCAAAGTTTCTGAAGGAATTCGTCAAGTGATTCCCCGGGTTGTTGTCGAGTTGTGGCCAGTAGATGCCGAGCAAAAATTTTGTTTGGGGACTTAACATATAGTTGCTGTAGTATTTGGATAGTGGCGTCATAGTCTACACAGTCTTCGATATAGTCAAACACATGAGGGGATACATAGTTGGCAAGCATTCGTAACTTATTAGGAACATTCTCACCACACTCCTCAAGGAAGTTGCTGAAGGTACGATACCAGTGTTTCCATACCTTAGCAGCTGTAAGTGAATTCGGATCCAGGTCAAGATGGGCGGGTCTAAGTAGTTTCTCCATGATGGATCGATTACTTTGTCCGAGTTCCCTTCTACGGTTTGAATCGTAGCCGTCTGTTCCCAAGACCACTCAGAGCGTGGAGCAGGTTCAGTTGATTAAATTGATGTAAAAAGACTACTGAGCACTTGGTTTGAGTATAAAACAAGGCTTTAATCAACTGTTTCAAAACCATGAGATTTCTAGTTACATCACTAGCTCCTGGTTACAGAAACATCCTGAGCAAGCTGGGCCCACGCTCGAGTATTTATACTCCTTGGACAGCGCCACCAGCTGGCCACCCAGTGTTACTTCATGAGTCATGATAAGATTCATGACACTCTCTACCACCTTTTTTAAATAGTGGGGTTATATTAGCTACCCTCCAATCCATGGGAACTATTCCAGAGTCTATAGAATTTTGGAAGATGACCAGCAATGCATCTACTATTTCTAGGGCCACTTCCTTAAGTACCCTGGGATGTAGATTATCAGGCCCTGGGGATTTTCGGCTTTCAATGCCGTCAATTTCCCTAACACCATTTCCCTACAAATACTGATTTCATTGAATTCCTCCCTCTCATTAGACCCTATGTTCCCCGACATCTCTGGAAAGTTATTTGTGTCCTCCTTTGTGAAGACAGTACCAAAATATGTATTTAATTGGTCTGCCATTTCTTTGTTCCCCATTATAAATTCCCCTGATTCTGACTGCAAGGGACCTATGCTTGACTTCACCAATCTTTTTCTCTTCACATATCTATAGAAGCTTTTACAGTCAGTTTTTATGTTTCTTGCAAGCTTACTCTCATATTCTATTTCCCTCCTCTTAATTAATCCCTTTGTCCTCCTTTGCTGAATCCTAAATGGCTTACTAACAGCTGCAGCTCCACCATTTAAAGGAATTTTCATGGATGATCATTTGCAGGTGGCAGAACTTTGTTGTCTCAGGTCTGGAGGATCTTTTAGCAGGCCTACTCATTGTTGTGGAAGTTTGGAGCCTGACACCCATCTCCAGCGTGACCTCCTGGGAAACCCCTCTCCCCACATTGACTGAGCACTTCTTCAACTGAGGTATACACCAGAAGCATGGGAACCATGTATTTTCTTTCCTCCTGGACATCAGATTCAGACGAAGACCAGCCATGGCAGCAGCAGAACCCTGAACATCAGCAGCACCAACTGCAGGAGCAACAACAGGATCTCCAAGCTGCTGCTCACCCACCTGAAGCTGCACAGGCCAGAAGGTGCCAGCGCATGGAAGCAGGTCGGCGCAGGAGATACCCCCAAAACAGGGTCTACAGACAGAGGATCAGCTACCTCAACATGACTGAGCAGCAGTGCCAAAGGAGGCTCAGACTTTCACGAGAGGTAGTGGGTGACATCTGCGCAATGCTGCAGCAAGACCTGGAGCCCAGAGGATCCAGTGGACACCCCTTACCAATGGCCGTCAAAGTCACCACCGCACTCAACTTTTTTGCTTCAGGCTCATTCCAGGGATTAGCAGCAGACATCAGCGGCATCTCCCAAGCGGCCTCACACACTTGCATCACGCAGGTAACTGATGCCCTCTTTGCCATCGCGCACAATTACATCAATTTCTCCAAGGATCAAGCAGGTGTAACCACGCGTGCGGTTGGGTTTGCCAATCTGGCAGGCTTTCCAAGGGTGCAGGGCATCGTTGACTGCACACATGTGGCCCTTAAGGCACTCCATCACAATCCAGGTATTTTTGTCAACTGCAAGGGCTTCCACTCCCTCAACGTACAGCTGGTGTGTGACCACAATAAGGAAACTTTGCATGTTTGCGCCAAGTACCCTGGCAGTTGCCATGACTCCTTCATCCTGCGCCAGTCTAGTGTGCCTCCACTCTTCAGTCTGCCAGACCAACTTAACAGATGGCTACTTGGAGACAAGGGCTATCCCCTGAGGACTTGGCTAATGACACCATTGAGAAGCCCTTCCAACAAAGCTGAGGAGAGCTACAACTCCAGCCACATTTCCACCAGATCCATAATTGAGCAAACCATCGGCTTGCTGAAGATGCGATTGAGATGCCTTGATAGATCAGGTGGAACCCTGCAGTACTCAGCAGACAGGGTCTCCAGAATCGTCGTGGTCTGCTGTGCACTTCACAACATGGCACAGCATCGTGGCTTACAGCTGTCTGAGTTACAAGTGGCTGATCGCATAGCCTCCTCAGATGAGGAGGAGGAGGAGGAGAAGGAGGAGGACACCGACAACGAACAGGTTGTGGAGGTGCATCGACCAGCGGCACCAGCACGCGAGCACATTACTGCCTGGGATGCAAGGGATGCCTGCACAATCAAGCACTTTTGCCTCGCATCTTCTCACCAGTGCAACGACAATGGCCAAGAACCTACGGATTCCTATCACTCCGACCACCATACTAACAACTGCAAGTCGCCCATAGGCCTCAATGTGGAAGTCCCATTTTCGAAATGACACAGCCCACAACTTCAACAGTTTGCCATCAAATTTGTTTATCATCACAATTCACGGGTGGCTTTTCAAAAATAAACACAACAGAACACCCAAGTGACTACCCTTGTGACTACTTGTGCTTTATCTTCCTCTTACGCATGCTCCTATGTGGTGTTCCCCTGTGGCTTCAGCAGATGTGGAGGCCCCTTGCTCACTTTCTTGCTGCTCCTGTCTCGACACCTTTGGCGGGCGTCCTCTGGGGTTGCGAGCCTGTGAGGGCTCGGCATCAGCCTGCTGCTCCTGCGGCTGTGCAGGGGCTGAGACGACCATCTCAGTTGGGTGAGGGCTCTGGTGGGGCTCTGACCGAGGGCTTTGCAGTGGCATGGTTGTGTGAGCGCTTGGAGAGGAGCCCCCACTTCCTTGTTCTCTGCCACCAACATCCCTCTCATGAGTCAGCCCCACTTCAGAGCTAGCAAGTGGCTTGACAGCACCTTGCTGCACTTCAGAGGGGCCATGAGGACCCGTTTTTGCACTGGAAGTCCTACTCCAGAGGACTTCCATGAAGGTCTGGTTTCTATGCTCAATAGCTGACCATCGCTCCTCAAGAGATGTCAGTTTATTCTGAACAATCACCATGTTTTCAATACCCTGGCGACTAAGCTCCTCCATGGCCGTAGCCACCCTCTCCTCTACCATAGCCATCCTCTCCTCTATAGTAGCCAGTCTTTCCATGGAGGTAGCCATCCTTTCCACGGAGGTAGCCATCCTTTCCATGGTGATGCGTTCATGCGCCAATGCCTCCACAAAGGCTCTGCTCATGTTCGCAATGGACTCCTCCATTCACATCTTCCCCTCCCCTTTCAGCATTCCCTCCGCGACACCCTGGTCCACTTTTCAATCACCCCCAACACCTCCTCCTCTTCTCATAGTCATACAGCACAGAAAGCGGCCCTTTGGCCCATCGTGTCCGCGCCAGCCATCAAGCCCTGTCCATTCTAATCCCATTTTCCAGCACTTGCTCCGTAGCCTTGTATGCTATGGCGTTTCAAGTGCTCATCTAAATGCTTCTTGAATGTTGTGAGGGTTCCTGCCTCTACCACCCTTTCAGGCAGTGAGTTCCAGACTCCAACCACCCTCTGGGTGAAAAAGCTTTTCCTCAAATCCCCTCTAAACCTCCTGCCCCTTACCTTGAAACTATGCCCCCTGTTTATTGACCCCTCTACTAAGGGGAAAAGTTCCTTTGTATCTACCCTATCTATGCCCCTCATAATTTTGTACACCTCAGTCAGGTCCCCCTTCAGCATTCTCTGCTCTAAGGAAAACAACCCCAGCCTGTCCAGTCTCTCTTCATAGCTGAAGCGCTCCAGCCCAGGTAACATCCTGGTTAATCTCTTCTGCACCCTCTCCAGTGCAATCACATCCTTCCTATAGTGTGGTGACCAGAACTGCACACAGTATTCCAGCTGTGGCCTAACTAGCGTTTTGTACAGCGCCATCATAACCTCCCTGCTCTTATATTCTATGCCTCGGCTAATGAAGGCAAGTATCCCATATGCCTTTTTAGCCACCTTATCTACCTGTCCTGCTGCCTTCAGGGATCTATGTACATGCACACCAAGGTCTCTCTGATCCTCTGTCCTTCCTAGGGTCCTACCATTCATTGTGTATTCTCTTGCCTTGTTAGTCTGCCCAAAATGCATCACCTCACACTTTTCAGGGTTAAATTCCATTTGCCACTGTTCTGCCCATCTGACCAACCCGTCTATATCGTCCTGTAGCCTGAGGCTTCCCTCCTCACTGTTTACCACTCCACCAATTTTCATGTCATCTGCGAACTTACTGATCATACCTCCTACATTCATATCTAAATCATTAATGTACACGACAAACAGCAAAGGACCCAGCACCGATCCCTGCGGTACACCACTGGACACAGGCTTCCAGTCACAAAAACAACCTTTGACCATCACCCTCTGCCTCCTGCCACTAAGCCAATTTTGGATCCAATGTGCCAACTTGCCCTGGATCCCATGGGTTCTTACCTTCTTGACCAGTCTCCCATGGGGGACTTTGTCAAAAGCCTTACTGAAGTCCATGTAGACTACATCAACTGCACTACCCTCATCCACACACCTAATCACCCCCTCGAAAAATTCAATCAAATTCGTTAGACATGATCTCCCCTAACAAAGCTATGCTGACTATCCTTGATTAATCCTTGCCTCTCCAAGTGGAGACTAATTCTGTCCCTCAGAATTTTTTCCAATAATTTCCCTACCACTAATGTTAGGCTCACTGGCCTGTAATTTCCTGGTTTATCCCTACTACCCTTCTTGAATAATGGTACTACGTTGGCTGTCCTCCAGTCCTCTGGCACCTCCCCTGTGGCCAGAGAGGTTCTGAAAATTTGTGTCAGAGCCCCTGCAATCTCCTCCCTTGCCTCACACAGCAGCCTGGGATACATCCCGTCTGGGCCTGGGGATTTATCCACTTTTAAGCCCGCTAAAACCGCTATCACCTCCTCCCTCTCAATACAAATTTGTTCAAGTATATCACCATCCCCTGCCTGATTTCTATGCCTACATCGTCCTTCTCCATAGTGAACACAGATGCAAAATATTAATTTAAAACCTCACCTACATCTTCCGGCTCTACACACAGATTGCCACTTTGGTCCCTACTCTTTCCCTGGTTATCCTCTTGCCCTTAATATACTTATAAAACACCTTGGGATTTTCCTTTATTTTGCCCACTAGTGTTTTTTCATGCCCCCTCAGTGATTTAAAAAAAACAGTGCGCTGCCAAAATCACAGCATCATCACCACCACTATTGCTCTCGACAATAAAAAAAATCACCAGAAAATGTATTTACCGAGCCTGACGAATGCTGCTGCATCTTAAACAAGCTATGTATATCCATTGAAAATTAATCTGTAGAATTAACAATCCCGCAATAAATTACAACCAATGAAATAAATAAATCCTGCAATACTAAACCAGTAGGACGTGGTAACTAAAGGGTGCAAAGTAAAAACAGAAAATGCTGGAAATACTCAGCAGGTCAGGCAGCATCTGTGGCGAGAGAAACAGAGTTAATGTTTCAGGTGGATGACCCTTCCTCAGAACTGGAAAAAGTTGGAGATGGAACAGGTTTTTAAGCAAGTGTAGGGGAGGGGAGGAAAGAACAAAAGGCAAGGTCTGTGATAGGATGGAAAGCAGGAGAGATTAAGAGACAAAAGGGATGATGGTGCAAGCAAAAGGAGATGGTAATGGGACAAGCTAAGAAACAAAAGATGACTCTAGGTGCAAAGTGAAGTTCAGAAACAAGTCATGTAAAGCAAAGACTACAACTCCCAGAAGACACCGCGGATTCCCCTTCCAGGCATGCGCGTGACCTGTGTGACCCTGAACCAGTGACGCTGTGACGGAGGCTGTGCGACGTGGATGGTGTGAGAGCAGACGGCGGTTGGATCGGGAGTGTATCGCGCGAGAAGCCGCAGTTAATTCGCTCCTCGCTGTTTGACTGCTGGGCTCAGCTTCGTTTCGCGGCAAACAGGCCGTGCACAGTCAGCGAAGCAAACGGGACACGGACGGCAGGCGAGTAAAACGATATGTGGGATAAGCGTGTGCGTTGTTTTGCACTGTAGATAACCCCCCGAGCGCAGGCTGGTGCTTAGAGTAAATGCATCCAGGTTGTCAACACAGGCCTATTACAGAGAGAACTGAACCAGTCTTCAGCAGAAAAATTGAGATCGAGGGATTGTACTATCCAGGTCTTTAAAATGTTGATAGGAGTGGATTATAACTGATGTAATGGATTGCAGGTAAGTTATTTAAACATCAACAACTTGCATTTCTATAGCGCCTTTAATGTGGAAATACGTCATAAAGAATGTGTAGGAACATTTATTTTTCCAAAGCTCCCCATAGTATGTTGATTATAAAACCTTGGGAATGTAGAGAGTTCTTTGAATTATATGTGGCTGCTCAAATGTTGTATTCCTTTACTTGTACTGACTGTAGAACTAACAACTCCATCATTATACAATTAACAAGCCTCCAACATGAACTTGAATGAATAAATTGTCTGTCCAATCCTCCCTTGGAGTTGTGGATAAGTGGAATCATTTTTCAGGTAAAAGTTATTTTTCTGCTGATTTCACACCTCTTGGAAAAATGGCATATCAATTTCTGATTAGAAACAGATTTGAGGGTTATCAGAATAAGTACAGTCAGAATTTTGCTTGTTTTACCTTTTGAGAATGGTGGGAACATAGGAACAGGAGTAGGCCGTTCAGCCCCTTGAGCCTGTTCTGCCATTCAGTGAGATCATGGCTGATCTGCGACCTAACTCCACATACCCGTTTTTGCCCCATATCCCTTAATACCTTTAAAGAAAGAAAGACTTGCATTTAGATAGCGCCTTTCACAACCATCTGACGTCCTAAAGCGCTTCACAGCCAACCAAGTACTTTTTGAAGTGTAGTCACTGTTGCAATGTTTTGGTTAACAAAAATCTATCAATCTCAGATTTAAAAATTAACAATTGATCTAACATCAATTTCCGTTTGCGGAAGAGAGTTCCAAACTTCTACCACCCTTTGTGAGCAGAAGTGTTTCCTAATTTCACTCCTAAAAGGTCTAGCTAGTCCTAGACTCTCCAATCATCAGAAATAGTCTGTATCTACCTTTTCTGTTTCCCTTCATATCTTGAATTCTTCAAGCAAATCACCCCATAACTGTATAAATTCCATGGAATACAACCCTAGTTTGTGTAATCTCTTGTAATTTAACCCCTGCAGTCCGGGTATCATTCTGATAAACCTACGCTGCACTCCCTCCAAGGCCAGTATATCCTTCATAAGGTGTGGTGCCCAGAACTGCTCACAGTACTCCAGGTGTGGTCTAACCAGGGCTTTGTGTAGTTGTAGCATAACTTCTACCCCCTTGTATTCTAGTCCTCTAGATAAAAAGGCCAGCATTCCATTAGCCTTTTTGATTATTTTCTGTATCTGTTTGACATTTTAATGATCTATGTACCTGGATCCTCAAGTTTCCTTGGACCTCTACTGTTTTTAGAATTTCACTGTTTAGAGAGTAGCCTGTTCTATCCTTTTTAGGTCCAAAGTGGATGACCTCACACTTGCCTACACTGAAATCCATTTGCCACAGTTTTGCCCACTCTATCTATCTATCAATATCTCGTTGTCATTTTATGCTTTCATCTACACTGTCTACAATGCCGCCTATCTTTGTGTCATTGGGAAATTTGGATATGTGGCTTTCTATCCCATTATCCTAGTCGTTAATAAATAGTGAATAGTTGAGGCCCCAACACAGATCCCTGAGGGACGCCACCAGTCACATCCTACCGATTAGAGTGCCTGCCCATTATCCCTACTCTGTTTCCTGCCGCTTAGCCAAGTTCCTAACCAAGTCAATAATTTGCCTTTAATTCCATGGGCTTCAACCTTAGTTAACAGTCTCTAATGTAGAACTTTATCAGATGCCTTCTGGAAGTCCATATAAATAACATCTATAGACATTCCCCTGTCCACTACTTTAGTCACCTCTTCAAAAAATCCAGTCATATTCGTCAGGCATGACCTATCTTTCACAAATCCATGCTGGCGCTCTCTGATCAGCTGAAAATTTTCAAGGTGTTCAATCACCCTATCGTTAATTATAGACTCTAGTAATTTCCCAACAACAGATGTTAGGCTGATTGGTCTATAATTTCCTGGTTTCCCTCTCACTATTCTTAAATAGTGGAGTGACATGCGTAATTTTCCAGTCTAAAAGAACGGTTCCTGAATCGAGTGAACTTTGAAAGATTATAGTTAGTGTATCTGCAATGTGCTCACCTACTTCCTTTAAAACCCTGGGATGGAAACCATCTGCTCCTGGCGATTTGGCAGTCTCTAGTGCCATTATTTTCTTCTGGGGAGGGGGAACCTGTCCTCAGAATTCTCCTGATGACTCGAGCAAGTTTATCCAATAAATGGATGTGCTGGACAGATCAGGAAGATCCCAGTTTAAGTGATTGGTCTCTGCTTAGTCTGCTGGAATCAACAAGGCTGCTGGTAGGGATGCCTGAATTGAATTTGGTGTTTTGGTTTAGGGCGGAAAAAAGTCAGCTAGGATTTGTGTTCCTGATCGCTGTTTAATGACCCCTGCTGCAAGTGTGCATCTGTATACAATGCGCAAAGACAGGATTGGGATTGGATTTGACTCTGATGCTTTCTGTGATTAAATTACCTGGTGACACTCAAAGACGAGGCTTACACACGAATAATGACGTCTAGGTTCATCCATTTCACCTTCTACCATGCTTTTTCATGGAGTTGATGACTAATCATGGTAATTAATTAATCTACAACAGACTCCGACATGGGGTGAGGAAAATCCATTGATGGTGAAAAGCTTTTGGATCCATAGGTTCAAAGTCACCTGTTTCTCAAACATTTAGCACATTTTGTGTCTCCAATTACTCATATACTGTATCCAATATATTTTCTGAAAAATAAATCCTTATCTAATTTGCATTTGAGTGAACCAATACTTCCTGCTTCCACTGTCTCCATAGGGAGCCTGATCCAATAATTCACCACTTGTTCACTGAAATAATGTTTCTGCAGATTAGTTTTGAATATACTTCCCTTCCAGCACAGGCCATGTCCTCTTGTTATACTATTCTGGGCAAGATGAAACAACTTGCCATGATCTGCATTATCTGATCCCTTTTAGAATTTTAAAAACAGCAATCTCATCTCTTCTCAGTTGAGAAGAGATGAGAACACACCCAGCCTACATGATCACTCCTCATATTTCAGTCCCTCCATTTCCTCAATCATTCTGGTTGCCATCTTGTGTATCCTCTTGATATTACAATATCCTTTTGTGACCAAAAATGAGTGTAATCAACAAAGGACTGTTTCTTGTTCTTGTGTTAAATTCCTGTACATAAGGGTGATTGTTGTTTCTGTTCTTTGCTCTCTATCTTTTGTGTATAAATATCAAAAGTCTTGGTTTACAGAAAACCTGAATAATTAATTATTTAGTAATTTATCAGCGGTAATAAATAATTTTGGGACTGTTCTGCTTGAATTTGCTGTGAACATGTGCCACTTATAAACTGCTGATTCTGTCACAGCTATTTTTTTGAAGTCACTCCTCATTTTCCTCCTATCATTCTTGAAGGTGGAGGGAAAGTAATCTCTTTGGGGGTGAGTTGGTTGGCTGGAAGATGACATGCCAGAAGATTGAACCAAGTCAACCCTTTGTGGCAGAGTCAGTAATCCGATACTTGAGCCAGAGTGATCTACAATACTCCAGAGTATTGTTGATGAATGGCAAGCTAGCCTGGCTCATTATTGGGACATAGTGTAGGCCTACCATTAGGGGGAGCTAGGATTATTCCTACCAGCTTCAGATAATCCTGTAGGTCCGTGCCCAAATGGGTAAGGCGGTCCTAGCTGGGCAAACAGAAGGAAACTAGTCCCCTGTGCATGTACTTAGGTTGGCAAGCATTAGGGGCCCCCAACACCTAAGCTTTCTGGCTATGGATAATAACCACTTGCATTGAGTTAGAACTTTTTAATAAAAAAAACCCCAAAGACATTTCATGGAGGAGAAACATGCATAGTATTGGAAGAGTTAGGAGAGATGTCTGAAAGCATGGAGAAGCAATAAACAGCACCATTAACATAGTGTATAAGTTTAGTGTTCTTTAATGTTGAACCCCCAGTGTTGATCTTGGATTGGTACTGTGCAGGGAGATCAAAAAAATGAGTCGGAAAGGGTAATGTCCTGATGCTACCCTTTCATTTCTCCCAGCAGCTAGCTGGGATCAGTCGTGGCAGAGCTCAGAAATCAGGTTACCATGGAATTGTACCCAGCATGATTCACTTCTCTTTTTCTCTTGAAAGGAGCAAACTTGAAAATGTCATTGTAGGACTTTGATTCCACAGCATCAATACACTGCCATGATAGTTTGATATTGATGAACTATTTAAGTCATGACCTGTTCAGAAAAATTACATTCAGTTCTCAAGCATTATAACATTTATAAATCATTAATGTATTCTGCGAGTCTCTGTTAGTGTCATTTTGAAGTTGTCCACAGGCTGGCTGTGATCCTGGTAAAGATTTAATTGTAAATAAAAACGGAAAATGCTGGAAATACTCAGCAGATTAGGCAGCATCTGTGGAGAGAGGAACAGAATTAACGTTTCCGGTTGATGACCTTTCGTCAGAACTGAAGAGTTAGAGATATAACAGGATTTAAGCAAGTGCAGGGGAAGGGGGGAGGGGAGGAGAGGAAAGAACAAAAGGGAAAGTCTGTGACCGGGTGGAAGGCAGGAGAGATTAAAAGACAAAAGGGATGATGGTGCGAGGCAAAAGGAGATGGTAATGGGACAAGTAAAGGAACAAAAGATGGTCTAAAGGAGGTGTAAATGGGAATGGCAGAATCATCAAAAGCTGCTGTCTGGGGAAAAAATGGGGGCCGAGGTTATGATCTGAAATTGTTGAACACAATGTTGAGTCCGGAAGGCTGTAAAGTGCCTAATCGAAAGATGAGGTACTGTTCCTCGAGCTTAAGTTAAACTTAATTGGAACAGTGTAGGAGGCTGAAGACAGAAAGTGGAGTGGAGTGGAGTGGAGTGGAGTGGAGTGGAATCGCACTTGCGGATGAAACGGAGGTGTTCCGCAAAGCGATCACCCAATCTGCGTTTGGTCTTCCCAATGTAGAGAAGACTGCATCGTGAGCAGCAAATACAGTATACTAAATTGAAAGAAGTACAAATAAATCGCTGTTTCACCTGGAAGGAGTGTTTTGCAACCCTGGACAGTGGGAAAGGAGGAGGGAAAAGGGCAGGTGTTGCATCTCCTGCGCTTGCACGGGAAGGTGCCGTGGGAAGGGGAGCGGGTGTTGGGGGGGATTGAGGAGTGGACCAGGGTGTCGCAGAGGGAATGGTCCCTTCGGAATGTGGGAAGGGGAGGGGAAGATGTGCTTGGTGGTGGGATCATGCTGCAGGTGGCGGAAATGGCAGAGGATGATTTGTTGAATGTGGAGGCTGAATGTGAAAGTCATCGCAAGAATCCTCCTCAGTCGCCTTCTCCCAGTGGCTGAAGAGCTCCTCCCAGAGTCGCAATGCGGATTCCGCCCACTAAGGGGCACAATGGACATGATCTTCACCGCACGCCAATTACAAGAGAAATGCAGGGAACAGCACCAACCGCTGTACATGGCCTTCTTTGACCTCACAAAGGCCTTGGACACTGTCAACCGTGAGGGATTACGGACTGTCCTCCTCAATTCGGCTGCCCTCAAAAGTTTGTCACCCATCCTCCGCCTGCTTCATGATGACATGCAAGCTGTGATCCTGACCAACGGTTCCACCACAGACCCAATTCACGTACGGACCGGGGTCAAGCAAGGCTGTGTCATTGCACCAATGCTCTTCTCGATCTTCCTTGCTGCAATGCTCCATCTAACCCTCAGTAAGCTCCCCGCTGGAGTGGAGCTAATTTACAGAACAAATGGGAAACTGTTCAACCTCCGTCGCCTCCAGTCCAGATCCAAGGTCGTCCCATCCTCTGTCGCCGAATTACAGTATGCAGACGACTCATGCGTCTGCGCACAGTCGGCGGCTGAACTCCAAACCATCGTTAACACCTTCACTGAAGCGTACGAGAGCATGGGCCTTACACTAAACATCCGTAAGACAAAGGTCCTCAACCAACCTGCCCCCGCCACACAGTACTGCCCCCCCCGATTATCAAAATCCATGACAAGGCCTTGGACAACGTGGACCACTTTCCATACCTCGGGAGCCTACTGTCAACAAGGGCAGACGTCGATGACGGAGTCCAACACCGCCTTCAGTGTGCCTGTGCATCCTTCGGTCGTCTGAGGAAGAGAGTGTTTGAAGACCAGAACCTCAAACCCTGCACCAAGCTCATGGTCTACAGAGCAGCAGTGATACCTGCCTTCCTGTATGCCTCAGAGACATGGACCATGTACAGCAGGCACCTCAAAGCACTGGAGAGGTACCACCAATGCTGCCTCTGCAGGATCCTGCAAATCCATTGGCAGGATAGGTGCACCAACGTCGGTGTTCTTGCTCAGGCCAACATCCCCAGCATCGAAGCTTCGACCACGCTTGATCAGCTCCGATGGATGGGTCACATCGTCCGCATGCTTGACACGAGACTCCCAAAACAAGCGCTCTACTTGGAGCTCCGACACGGCAAGAGAGCCCCAGGTGGGCAGAGGAAATGCTTCAAGGACACCCTCAAAGCCTCCTTGAAAAAAATGCAACATCCCCACCGACACCTGGGAATCCCTGGCCCAAGACCGCACAAAGTGGAGGAGAAGCATCTGGGAAGGCGCTGAATACCTCGAGTCTCTTCGCGGGAGCAAGCGGAAGCCAAGTGCAGGCAGCACAAGGAGCGCACCCACCTGCCTCTTCAACCACCGTCTGCCCCACCTATGACAGAGACTGTAGGTCCTGCATTGGACTCATCAGTCACCTGGGAACTCATTTTTAATGTGGAAGCAAGTCATCCTCGGTTCTGAGGGACTGCCAGAGTGAATATTGGTCAATAGCCTATCCCCAGAAATGGAGACGGAGAAGTCGAGGAAGGGAAGAGTCAGAGATGGACCATGTGAAGGTGAGGGAAGGGTGACCATTGGAAACAAAGTTGATGACATTTTCCAGTTCAAGGCAAGTGCAGGAAACAGCACCGATAGTCATCAATGCAGCGGAAAAAAGGTGAAGGAGGGGACATGAGTAGGACTGGAATAAAGAAAGTTCTACATCTGCCACGAAAACAGCTAGGACCCATGTGGGGGTTCCCATGGCAACACCTTTTACTTGGAGGAATTACGTGGAGTCCAAAGAGAAGCTGTTCAGTGTGAGAACAAGTTCAGCCAGGCGGAGGAGGGTGGTGGGAGATGGGGACTGGTTGGGCCTCTGTTCAAGGAAGAAGCAGAATGCCCTCAGGCCATCCTGGTGGGGGATGGAGGTGTAGAGGGATTGTACGTCCATAGTGAAAAGGAGATGGTTAGGACCAGGGAACTGGAGGGCATCGGAAGAGCCGCAGGTGCAGGTGGGAAGAGACTGGACAAGGGGGAAAAAAAAAGTCTGGATAGGTACGAGTGATTTATTGTAGACCCAGGTTAACTATTGTCCATTCATTGCAAAGCAGCAATTGCAACACAAACAGAATGCTGAATTATATTGTCAGATTGGAGTACAAGTTTGCAGCCATCCTGCAGAATCTGTATAGTGCTCTGCTCAGGCTGCACCTTGAATATTATATTCAGTTCTCGTCACTGAGGCGCAAAAGAAATCTCCAACTCCTGGAATTTTTAAGTTAATTGGCAAAAGAACCAGAGGTGACGTGAGGATTTTTTTCTTTTTTACATGACAATTTGTTATGATCTGGAATGCACTGCCTGAAAGGGTGATGGAAGCAGATTCAATAATAGCTTTCAAAAGGGAATTGGATAAATACCTGAAGGGGAAAATTTGCAGGCTATGGGGAAAGAGCAGGGGAATGGGGCTAATTGGATAGCTCTTTTTAAAGAGCCAGCACAGACACGGTAGACCGAATGGCCTCCCTCGCTGCTGTATTGTATGATTCTATGATGTGAAGTGGTGCAGAGAAGGGAGAATGAGGCTAATCCATAGTGCCAGAGAAATGAGTTACGAGGAAAGGTTATAAAAACTTCCATTCAGACTTGAAAGGAGGCATGTGAAAGGGGACCCTTTAGAGATACTAAGTAGAAGAGAACAGATTAATTTTGAGTACAATTTCAAATTGAG
The DNA here is from genome assembly GCF_052327205.1 of Somniosus microcephalus. Taxonomy (NCBI): domain Eukaryota; kingdom Metazoa; phylum Chordata; class Chondrichthyes; order Squaliformes; family Somniosidae; genus Somniosus; species Somniosus microcephalus. Next base: position 332,424,520 of record NC_140988.1, read on the forward strand.
CCATGACTCCAGATGAAGAGGACAAGTTTAGGACTGATGGCAGGGAGCACTTTTTAGATTGATTCGTATATATAATGGTCTCTCAGGGAGGTTGATGGAGGCAATAGTCTTCAGTCATTCAAGGGGCATTTGGATGCTGTAATTGGGGGTGTCTCTAGGAAGGATGACCTAGATAGGTAAATGGCCTCCCTCCTCTACTTTTAACTCGTTCACACTGCATTTACTTTACAGTGTTGCTTTCAACAAGAGCACTCGCTGAGGCAAGCCTACAAAGTAAATAACCTGGCTCCAGTTCTGTCAGGTGCAGCAAAACCCTCCTCTGGAGGATTTCCCAAGGTGCTTCTGACCACTGTGCCAGGTTGGGAAAGACAAATGGCTGCAGCTGATGGAGCTTACGTTGAATCTACTACCTTCAATTTGGTTGTGGGCAGGCTGACTTTATTTGCCTGTACAAGTCAGCAGTACATTTTTGCCATTGATGCCAGTAGGAACCTATCCCCAAGATTACATTTGAGTACATGCAATTGCAGTTGTACTCAATGGAGAACTTCATTTTTTTACTTAAATTTTTTTGCACAGAGTAAAAAAAAATCTCTAAAGGTTTTTATCAATTAGCACTGTGAAATTATGTTGGAGCAGAATTGGTCCATTTTAGAAAATTACGAGTTGTTTCATGACATTACATGCAGGTAACAAGAATTATTACATTGTGGTGAATAGGAACAAAGCAGTGAGGGGGTGAGCAACCTGGGATGCAAGCCATCTGGACCAGGGGACTTAGCCACTCTAAGCATACCCAGCCTTTCTATTACACCCTGTCTATCAATTTTCACCCCATCCATTGCTTCTACCTTTTCCACTTCTACTGATATTTTGTCAGCATCCATCTCCTTAGTAAACACCGATACAAAGTACTCATTGAGTATTCTAGCCTTGCCCTGCACCTCTAAGCATATCTCTCTCATGTACCTATCTAGTTTCCTTTTGAAAGTATCTAAGCTATTTGCTTCAACCACTTCCTGTGGTAGCAAGTTCCATATTCTACCCACTCTGAGTAAAGAAATTTCTCCTTATTTCCCTATTGGATTTATTAGTAACTGTCTTGTATTTATGGCCCCTAGTTTTGGATTCTCTTACAAGTTGAAACATTCTCTCCACACTGTCCAACCCTTTCATAATTTTAAAGACCTTTATCAGGTCACCTCTAAGTCTTTTTAAAAACCCTCCTGTTCGATCTTGACTACTTGGGCACGATAATGATTCTAGTTCCACCACCCGCGCCTCTAATCTGTTCCGCATACTTACCACCCTTTTAGCAAACAAAAGTTGTTCTCGCGTTTTCTATTTTCTTTCATTATTCTTAATTAGTAAATATGGCTCCGTGTGCTTAAGTTCTGTACACAACAGATAAATGTTCTTTCAATTTTTTTGAAAGATTTCATAATTTTCATCAATGCTATCATGTCCCCTCCCAGTCTTCTCTTTTCAAGAGAGAAAAGAGCTAGTGTAGTAAATCTTTCCTCGTATGTCACTCCCTTAAATTCTGGAATCAACTGTGTTAACCCTTCGAATAACTGAATATCCTTTTTGAAATAGGAAGACCAAAACTGCATGCAGTATTCCAGATGTGATCGCAACAGGACCAAATATAGTTTTAAGATGAGCTCTCTTTATTTATATGTTGTACCCTGGTATGGAAGGTGGCATCGTCAGAACAGATGCAACGGAAACTGGGAGAATGGAATAGAGTCCTTACAGGAAGCGGGGTGGGAGGAAGTGTAATCGAGGTAGCTGTGGGAGTCAGTGGGCTTATAGTAGATATTGGTCGACAGACTATCCCCAGAAATGGAGCTGGAGAAGTCAAGGAAGGGAAGAGTTGGAGATGGACCATGTGAAGGTGAGGGAGGGGTGGAAATATATATGGTCACCAATAAATCCAATAAGGAATTCAGGAGAAACTTCTTCACCCAGAGTGGTAAGAATGTGGAACTTGTTACCACATGGACTGGTTGAGACAACAACTTCTATTTATATAGCGCTTTTAATGTAGAAAAACGCCCCAAGGTGTTTCACAGGAGACAAAATTTGCGACAAATTGCATAGATGCCTTTAAGAGGAAGCTAGATAAGTACATGAGGGAGAAAGGAATATAAGGATATGATGGTAGGGTAAGGTGGGAGGAGGCTTATGTGGAGCATAAACACCAGCATGGAGCTGTTGAGCCAAGTGGCCTGTTTCTGTGCTGTAAATTCCATGTAACCCCTTGGTATACATCCCAACACCGTGATTACTTTTTTTTAGCAGCCTGAGAACATTATGCTGATAGGTTTTAGTGACCTGACACTAAAACCCCAAGATCTCTCCTGCTCTCATACATCAAGTTCATTCCCATTTAGCATATAATTCACATCAACCTTCCCTCTGCCAAATCTTGCATTACATTTCCCTGTATTAAATTGCATGTGATTTCTCCATCTACTGATCAAACTTGTCTAGATGCTTTTGAATTAATGTCCATTGATGGTCACCATTTTCCACTGCTGCCAGTTTGACTGTGCAAATTTGAGCACATTTCATTCTTCTAAATCATTTATAAAAATTATAAACAATACTGAACCTTGTGGCACTCCACTGGTAACCGGATACCAGCTAGATACCTGCCCATGCACTATTACTCGTTGTTTACCAATCAACCATTTGCCACTCCATTTTACTACATTCCCATTTATGCCATGGGCTTCGACCTTCTGCAGTAGCCTATTCTGTTAGACATGCCTAGTTAAATGCCTAATGCCTTCCTGAAATCCAGTTGCTAACATCCACTGCCCCTTCCCCATGTGTAAGGTTTGTCACCTCAAAGAAATCCAATAAATCGATCAGGCATGGATACTGGGTGTGTGCATATAAATCAGGCTCCGCTATGATGCCTTTTATGGTTAAATATTCTCCCCAAATTAATTCTCTGGATTAATACTTGAAGAATGTCCAGTTGGGCAAATGCCAGAGGGGGCCCATTTTTTGTGGAACTGTATAATTGCAGAAATCAATGCCTTCAGAAGAAGTGGAGGAGAGAATGTTGACTATTTGCTGATGGAGTCGGTGGCATCATAGCTGAGCATAGTCCTTGCCTTACTCATGCGTGTAGTTTTCAGCAGCAGTCATTGGCCATTGATCCAGAGCAGGAACGCTGGTTCTTGTTTCTTTGTCTCTCTCCCACTCCCCTCCCTAGTAAAGAAATTAAGAAAAAAAATGCTTTAAACAAAGAGGCTAAGGCCAATTGTAGATCTCTTTGCTCTAACTTGGATCGACAAAATCTACACATAGTGGCAGTCGAGCCTGGGACTTTCCTAGTCTGTGTGGCTGAGTACTGCACCAAACAGTGCAGTTATTCACTAAGCAATCGATGACCTAATTCTTTCACTAAAATTTGTTTTTCTTTATGAAGAATGAAATTAAGGGCGGAATCTTACCTTCTAGGCTGAGTTCGAGGTGGGACTGCTGCCTTTCGGGTTCCAGTCCCGCCCCCCAGTGACGTCTGACGAACAGATGCTATTTTGCGCTGATTGGCCTTGTTAAGCCCGCCCTGCGGGTTTGCCAGCCAATTAAGGGAAAGCCGGTGTCAGATGACGTCCGTTGATGACGCGGCAACTGCCAGTTTTCTTCAAGGCTTATGTACCACATTTGTTTGACAGATGATTTGCATTGAGGTACTGTCAAACACTGACAATCACCGTCCAAAGGTGAGCCCTTTCACCCAGGCTTTCCAATTACTATCTCCTTAGGATAAAACAGATGGTAGCTGCAGCTAAGATTGCAGAAGCCATCTGTCACTTCTCCCGATGAGATGAGGCTACACAAACACTTCACAGCTTGTCACCTGCAGAAACATCTAACCACATTAAAAATTACTTTCACAACATTTCCATGCCTCCTGATACTAACCAGTGTCCCATTGCATCCTTCACACCACTTCTGCAGCTTTCATCCAAACACCAACATAACAACAGACCCACAGCACGCCTCACTTACCCTGTTGGGGTTCCCCGACTTCGGGAAGTCCGCAGCAGCAGTCGAAAAATTGGGAATCCTCTTCCCACCATTAGGAGTCGGGTCCCTGCCCAGGCAGTTAAATGGCTATAATCCTCTTCCCACCATTAACTGCCTGTTAATTACCTGGCTTTAGTTGCTCTACCTTTCCCCTTGTGGCAATGTACCTCAACTGTACCCGAACTATCTCCTCTTTAAAGGTAGCCCGTTGTTTGATTACAGTTTTGCCTGCCAATCTTTGATTCCAGTTTACCTGGGCCAGATCCTTTCTCAACCCACTGAAATTTGCCTTTCTCCAATTAAGTATTTTTACTCTAGCTTGCTCCCTGTCCTTTTCCATAGCTAACCTAAACTTTATGATACTATGATCACTGTTCCCTAATGTTCCTCTACTGACACTTGCTCCACTTGACCCACCTCATTCCCCAGAACCAGATCCAGCAATGCCTCCTTCCTCGTTGGGCCGGAAACTTACTGATCAAGAAAGTTCTCCTGAACACACTTCAGACATTCTTCCCCATCTCTACCCTTTACACTATTATTATCCCAGTCTATATTAGGATAATTGAAGTCCCCCATTATTACTACTCTATAATTACATAAGAACATGAGAAATAGGAGCAGGAGTAGGTCATTTGGTCCTTTGAGCCTGCTCCGCCATTCAGTAAGATCATGGCTGATCTTCTACCTCATCTCCACTTTCCTACACTATCCCTATATCCCTTGATACCCTTAATATTCAAAAATCTTTTGATCTCTGTCTTGAATATACTCAACGACTGAGCCTCCACAGCCCTCTGGGGTAGAGAATTCCAAAGATTCACCACCCTCTGAGTGAAGAAATTTCTCCTCATCTCAGTCCTAAATGGCCAACCCCTTATTCTGAGACTGTGACCCCTGGTTCTAGACTCCCTAGCCAGGGGAAACATCCTCCCGGCATCTACCCTGTCAAGCCCTGTAAGAATTTTGTATGTTTTAATGAGATCACCTCTCATTCTTCTAAACTCGAGAGAATATAGGCCCAGTCTACTCAATCTCTCCTCATAAGACAATCCCCCCCCCCCATCCCAGGAATCAGTCTGGTAAACCTTTGTTGCACTCTCTCTATGGCAAGTATATCCTTCCTTCGGTAAGGAGACCAAAACTACAAAATACTCCAAGTGTGGTCTCACCAGGGCCCTATATAATTGCAGGAAGTTTTTGCACCTCTCTGTAATTTCCCATCAGGTTTGCTCCTCTATCTTTCCCCCTAGTTGGTGGCCTATAGAATACACCTAGTAGTGTAATGGCACCTCGATTGTTTCTCAACTCTAACCAAGTAGATTCTGTCCTTGACCCCTCCAGGACATCCTCTCTCTCTCCAGCACTGTAACATTCTCCTTAACCAATACTGCCACCCCACCTCCTTTCTTTCCTGAACACCTTATACTGTATCCAGGAATATTTAATACCCAATCCTGCCCTTTTTTAAGCCAGGTCTCTCTCTCATCGCCACGACATCATATTCCCATGTGGCTATTTGCGCCTGCAGATCACCAACCTTATTTACCACGCTTCGTGCATTTACACACATGCATTGTAAACCTGTCGTAGACCTCCTTGTATTCTCTGACCCCACCTAATACCTCATTATTTCTTACTCTAGTGCTATCTGTCTCTCCCCATCCTTTGTGTACCTTGTTTCTCCTTTTCTAATGCTACATCCTGGTGCCCATCCCACTCCCCAGCAGCACCAGCAAATTCCACCCCCCCCCCCCCCCCCCACCCCCCCGGGTGAGTACATTGGTTCCGGCACTGTTGAAGTGCAACCTGTCCGGCCTATACAGGTCCACCTCCCGTAGAACCGGTCCCAGTGTCCCATGAATCTGAAGCCCTCCTGCATCATTTCTCCAGCCACGAATTCATCTGCTCTATCCTCCTATTTCTATACTCAATAGCTCGTGGCACAGGGAGTAATCCAGAGGTTACTACCTTTTGAGGTCCTGCTTTTTAATCTCTTCCCTAGTTCCCTAAAATCTGGCTACAGGACCTCATCCCTTTTTCTACCTATGTCTTTGGTACCGATATGGACCATGACCTCTGGCTGTTCACCCTCCTCCCTCAGAATGTTCTGTAGCCGCTCAGTGACATCTTTGACCCTGGCACCAGGGAGGCAACATACCATCCTGGAATCACTTATGTGGCTGCGAAATGCATGTCTGTTCCCCTAACTATCGAATCCCCGATCTTCCTCCTTCCCCCTGTACAGCTGTGGTGCGAGGACTTGGCTCTGGCTGTACTCCCCAGAGGAACCATCGCCCCTCACTTGTTAGAGAGCGAAATGCACTCGGGACTTCTGCACTACCTGCCTTGTCTGTATGATGGTCACCCATTCCCTCTCTGCCTGCAAACACTTACTCTGCGGGATGACCACCTCCTGGAACATCCTATCCACGTAGCTCTCAGTGACACCAGCTGCTGCTCAAGCTCTGAAACCCGGAGCTCGAGCTCCTCCAGCCGATGACGCTTCCTGCACATCTGGTTGTCCAGGACACGGGAAGCGTCCTGGATTTCCCACGTGGCACAGGATGTGTATTCCACGGGACTGAGGTGCCCTGCCATGCCTCTATTTATTCGACATTTAACTAACTTACAGAAATAAGCTTAAGACGAAGAGTCTTAACAATCAGGCCTACCTTTATCTCCGGCCGCTTCTCTTGCTCTCTTAGTTAAAGTCCTCATTCACAGGATTATTTATAATTATATTAATTAGTTTATCTAATTAAGTTAGAGAGAATAAGACACATACTCACCCACCAATCACCTACCTGCAGTCCTGTGACATCACTCCTTGATTTTGCAGCTCTTTTGGAATTCGCTGGATTTGTATCTGCGTCCTGCGCTGCTGCTGCCAACTCTTTGCAGGTCCATTGAGTGAAATTGTTCCATTCTCTTAGAATGAAGTGCAAATAGCAGTGTAATTAGTCTAGCAATTGCACAATTGTTTATGGGTCTGAAATTGCGGTCGGAGGCTTCCCGCGGGCGGATGCCTCCGACCAGCAAAAAATCTACGAACATACCTGATGGCCCTGGAGGTTCAGACACTTGCGCTCCTGGGCGTCTGTGCGTAGGCCTGCATAGAGGCCCACGTATCTCGGGCACGTGCGGTTCGCAAGTGCCCCCGGATCACATGGGCCAGCCCAACCAATGATTGAAGGAGGATCCCCATTCATAATTATATAAAGGTTCCGTAGGTATGGAACCTCCATAAGTATGAATGGGAATACCCCCCAAAATGCATGTACACTTAAAATTAAAAAAATTTAAAAATCACATTTAAAAGTAATCAAAATTGCATTTAATTAAATATTTAAAACAAAAATGTACCATTTTTTGAAAAATAAATATACTTATTTTAAATGGTCTAAAAATAAACTTACCTTATTTTGCATGTGTTATAATGTTTAAATGAATGAAACTTTTTATGTCCTTTAAAAGTCTTACGCTGGTAAAAGCAGGCCTTCCGCCTGGGCAGAAGTTGGGCAAATAGCCTAACACGGGAATGCGTGTGATCTGTCAAAGATTCTTGATAGATCACAGTTCCGGGTTTTAGCGCATGCGCTTCGCATGCCTGAACTCGTAACTTGCGCAGCCCCGTAAGGGCCGCTAAAATAGGGCCTATTATTTTTGCTCCCGAGATGTGGGTGGCACTAACAAGGCAGCCTTTATTGCTTATAGTTGAGTCAACCACTGGACTGGAGTCACATGGCAGGTTCCTTTTCCGGAAAGACATTAGTGAACAAATTGAGCTTTTATCCATCAGTTTTCATTGTCATTTTATTGAATTCAATGTCCCAACTTGCTATGATGGGATTTGAACTTATGCCCTTTGGGTTGCTAGTTCAGTACCATAACCATAAGAACATAAGAAATAGGAGCAGGAGTAGGCCATTTGGCCCCTCGAGCCTGCTCCATCATTTAATGAGATCATGTCTGATCTCAGCTACACTACCATAACCACCACCTTTTCTCTCTTATCCTCTTCCCTTGAAAATGATGGCTTGTGCTGGGTGCAGTTCCATTGTTCTAGCAGCCAGGTTTGCCATTTTTCATGTGTGAGGCTAAACAATGAGTGTCAGCTGGCTATTTGAGCATGGTGGACATTATCAGTTAAGCCTGACCCTGTTCTTGCCTGACATTCTCACCCTGACTTTCCAGCAGCATTCACTGGGTAGCCATCAGTATGGGAGCCATGGCTTCCACCCTGCCTCCCTTTTACCCCCTCCATCCTTGATGCGCTATTAATTACTCATAAAAGACGGAGAGTTAGGAGAGTAACTAAAAGGCTTTTATTAACAAAGAACAGAGCATGCCTCTCGTGGTTGACTGGTTTCCAAGAAGGCAGGGGGCTGCAGAGCAGTCACCTTTATACCTGGCCGTGTGGGTGGAGCCAGGGGCGGAGCCAGCTGAGGCATGCATAGATACAACAGTGTGCAACAACAACGGTGAGCAACAATAACAGTGGTTTACCACATTCACCCCTTGTTTAAATTTGAGTCCGGCGGGGTGAAGTGTACTAAAGGTTCGTGTAAGTGAGTCTATCAGGTGACCTTGTATGCCGTCCTGATCGTCGTGGTGGCGGCGGTGATGGTGCAGCATCCAACGTTGAATCTGGCGTCTCATTGAGTGGTTGGGTGGTCAATGACGGGTCCTGGGGCTGCGGCATGCTGTCTACAGGGGTTGGGTTGTGGGTAGTGGTGGATGGCAATGGTAGTGTTTCAGGGGCACCCGAAGGTGCGAGGTCTCGTATGGAGACTGTGTCCTCCCGCCCGTCCGGGTACGCCACGTAAGCATACTGGGGGTTGGCGTGGAGGAGGCTCACCCTCTCGACCAGGGGGTCCGTTTTATGGGACCTCACGTGCTTCCGCAGTAGGACGGGTCCTGGAGACGTCAGCCATGTCGGTAGCGAGGTCCCCAATGTGGACTTCCTGGGGAAAGTGAAAATTTTTTCATGGGGGTGGCATTGGTGGCCGTACAAAGCAGTGACCGAATGGAGTGGAGCGCCGCAGGGAGGACCTCCTGCCAGTGAGAGGTCGGAAGGCCCTTAGATTTTAAGTTTAAGAGGACGGCCTTCCAAACCGTCGCATTCTCTCTTTCCACCTGGCCGCTCCCCCGGGGGTTGTAGCTGGTGGTTCTGCTTGTAGCAATACCTCTCGTGAGCAGGTACTGACGGAGTTCGTTGCTCATAAAGGATGAGCCCCGGTCGCTATGGATATAGCTAGGGAAACCGAACAAGGCGAAAAGGTCATTCAGACATTTAATGACCGTGGTACTGGTCATGTCTGGGCAAGGGATGGCAAACGGGAAACGGGAGTACTCATCAATTATGTTGAGGAAGTACACGTTGCGGTCAGAGGAGGGGAGGGGCCCTTTAAAATCGACGCTCAGGCGCTCGAAGGGGCGAGTGGCCTTGATCAGGCTTGCCCTGTCTGGCCTATAAAAATGCGGTTTGCACTCGGCACAGATTTGGCAGTTCCTGGTCATGGTCCTGACCTCCTCGATGGAGTAGGGCAGGTTACAGGATTTGATGAAATGGAAGAACCTGGTGACCCCCGGGTGGCAGAGGTCATTGTGGAGGGTCTGCAGTCTATCAACCTGCGCGTTGGCGCATGTACCACGTGATAGGGCATCTGGGGGCTCATTGAGTTTCCCGGGCCGGTACAAGATATCGTAATTGTAGGTGGAGAGTTCAATTCTCCACCTCCAAGATCTTGTCGTTCTTGATTTTGCCCCTCTGCTTATTATTAAACATAAAAGCCACTGAACGCTGGTCAGTGAGCAGGGTAAATCGTTTTCCGGCCAGGTAATGCCTCCAATGTTGCACCGCTTCCACAATGGCCTGGGCCTCCTTTTCGACAGAGGAGTGTCGAATCTCGGGGCCCTGGAGGGTCCTTGAGAAAAAGGCCACGGGTCTCCCCGCCTGGTTAAGGGTTGCAGCTAGGGCGAAGTCGGATGCGTCGCTCTCCACTTGGAAAGGGATGGACTCATCCACTGCGTGCATTGTGGCCTTCGCAATATCTATTTTTATGAGAGTGAAGGCTGCACATGCCTCTGCTGTCAGGGGGAAGGAGGTGGACTTGATGAGGGGTCTGGCTTTGTCCGCATAGTTGGGCACCCACTGCGCATAGTAAGAGAAAAACCCTAGGCATCTTTTCAGTGCTTTTTGGCAGTGGGGGAGGGGGAGCTCCATAAGGGGGCGCATTCTGTCGGGGTCGGGGCCGATGACTCCGTTCTCCACTACGCAGCCAAGAATGGCGAGGCGCGTGGTGCGAAACATACATTTGTCCTTGTTGTATGTTAGATTCAGCCGCTGGGCCGTACGGAGGAATTTCTCTAGGTTAACGCCATGGTCCTGCTGGTCGTGGCCGCAGATGGTGACGTTGTCTAGATAGGGGAAGGTGGCCTGCAGCGCGTTCTGGTCAACCATTCGGTCCATCTCCCTTTGGAAGACCGAAACCCCGTTGGTGACGCCGAAGGGGACTCTGAGGAAGTGGTAGAGACGACCGTCAGCTTCAAAAGCTGTGTACTGGCGGTCCTCAGCCCTGATGGGGAGCTGCTGGTATGCCGACTTCAGATCAATCGTCGAGAACACCCGGTATTGTGCTATCTGATTGACCGTGTCAGATATGCGGGGGTGTGGGTATGCATCTAACTGGGTGTAGCGGTTGATCGTCTGGCTGTAGTCAATAACTAGGCGCTGTTTTTCGCCAGTCTTCACTACCACCACTTGTGCTCGCCATGGGCTAGTGCTACCCTCAATAATCCCTTCCTTCAGGAGTCTTGCTACTTCGGATTTAATGAAGCTCCTATCCCCGGCACTGTACCGCCTGCTTTTGGTAGCGATGGGCTTACAGTCGCGGGTGAGGTTAGCGAACAAGGGGGGGGGGGAGACTTTAAGCGTGGAGAGGCTGCAAATGGTGCGTGGCGGGCGATTTAAAAGCTGCTGGCTGCAGACCGAGTGGGGGGAGGGGTCTGCCGTACGCTAATGTGACACTTTTAAGGTGGCACTGAAAATCCAACCCCAGTAGAACGGCAGCGCAGAGATGGGGCAGGACAAGAAGTTTAAAATTTTTGTATTCTGTGCCCCTTACTGAGAGGGTCACTACACAGTAGCCACCGACGTCTGCTGAATGGGATTTGGAAGCCATAGAGATCCGATGGCGCGTTGGCAGGACCGGGAGAGAGTAACTGCGCACCGTGTCGGGGTGGATAAAGCTCTCCGTGCTCCCGCTTTCGAAAAGGCAGGTAGTGGCGCGGCCGTTTACCGTAATGTCCATCATGGACTTGGACAGTTGGTGAGGGAGAGATTGGCCCAGCGTCACTGAGGCCAGCGTATGGTCGAGCGAGTCGCTGTGGTCGTCAGACGAGGCGGTGGTTGAGTCCGGGTCACCCGCGATTGGAGTTGGAGGCGTCCAAGATGGCGGACAAAATGGCTGCGCCCATGATCCCGATCCCCACGCAGCTGGAGGTGTCCAAGATGGCGGACAAGATGGCTGCCCCCACGGTTCACACGCGGCGCTGCTGGTGTTAACGGTTTTACCTTTGCAGGCGCTGACGTAGTGTCCTTTCTTCCCGCAGCCAGAGCAGGTAGTGTTTTTCGCCGGGCAGCGTGCTCTGGGGTGTTTTGCCTGGCCACAAGTAACATTTCGGGCCCTTGGACATCGCTGCAGCAGTTGGTGCTGGGGGTGGCGGTCCCATGACCCAAGGTTGCGGCGTCCACGGTGTGGAGCGGTTAGGGGAGAATGCGCCCATATTCCGGTGGGCCGCGTCTAGCGAGAGCGCGAGGGACACTGCCTTCTTCAGGTCGATTTCGCCCTTCTCCAACAGTCTCTGCCGGGAGTAGTCGGACTTGAGGCCCGCAACGAAAGCATCTCGGATAAGTCCCTCCGTGTGTGTCGCGGCCGATACCTCTTTACAATCGCAGGCTCGGCCGAGTATCTGTAGTGCCCGTAGGAATGCCTCCACCGATTCCCCGGACTGCTGTTTGCGGGATCTCAGGAGGTGTCTGGCATAAACCGTATTTACCGGGCGTGTGTATTGTCCTTTTAGCAGATCGATAGCCGCCGCGTAGGTAGTCGCGTCCTGGATGAGCGTGTAGACTTGGTGGCCCACCTTGGAGGACAGGATTTTTAGTTTGTTTCCATCTAGTGTCACGGCTGAGGCTTCCAGGTAAGCTTAGAAGCAACGCAGCTATTGTGCGAACTTGGTAGACGAACCCGCCTCTTGAGGGTCTAGGTCCAGCCATGTTGGTCTGAGGGCATGCAGCAGTGCCTGCTGCTCAGCGTTTGGTGCCGTCATTTGCTGCAGCGCCTGCTGCTCAGCGTTTGGTGCCGACATTTTGTTTTTGTTAATAAAATTGATGCGCTATTAATTACTCATAAAAGACAGAGAGTTAGGAGAGTAACTAAAAGGCTTTTATTAACAAAGAACGGAGCATGCCTCTCGTGGTTGACTGGTTTTCAAGAAGGCAGGGGGCTGCAGAGCAGTCACCCTTATACCTGGGCGTGTGGGTGGAGCCAGGGGCGGAGCCAGCTGAGGCATGCATAGATACAACAGTGTGCAACAACAACAACAACGGTGAGCAACAATAACAGTGGTTTACCACAATCCTCTTCCAACCCATGGCATACTGAAGCCAAAACTAGTCGTCTACTGAAACATATGAAATTGACAGGCAGGAAAAGACCAGCTGGTCCAACAAGCCTGCCCCACAATCATGATGGACAGAGCATCATGACTAAACACTTTCACCCTCTCCCCTCACCACCGCCCCCCCCACACTTCCGCAGCCATGTGGAGAGGCGAAAAAACCCAGCGCCAATAAGGGAAAAAATACTCTGGAAAATTCCACTCTGACCCCCTCAGGAGATCACACGGACCAAGTATTATCTAATAAAGAGACTTGCCTTTTTATATCATGCAATCTCTGCCCCAGTCAAGAACCTCTTGAGGGCATACAGAAAGTCAGCACCCACCACTCCTGCCGGCGATGTATTCCACATACCTCGAAGTCTATACCGCTCCAAAGTAAACAGACGAAGGTCCTTGAGCCTATCTGAGCAGCTGAGGTTCTTTAGGTTTGGAATCAATTTTGTAGCTCTCCTTTCCAAGGCGCCACTATCATGAACCATGTGGGAGACCAAAACTGGGTGCAGTACTTCAGATGCGGACTGACCACCATTAGTAACAAAATGGTGTCCAATGATTTATACTGAATGGTTCTATTACTACAACACAATACCCTGTTAGCTTTAGTTACAGTTTCTCTATATTGGTCATGAACCTTCAATGATCCGTGCACAATAACACCAAGATCTTTTTCTCTCTCAATCTCTTTCAGTATTGTTCCCTGCAAATGAGAGAGAAATTCTTTGTTGGCCATGCCAACATGCATGACACTACATTTACCTAGATTAAACGCCATTTGCCATTGTGCAGTCCACTTTCCTAGCACATCTAAATCTTTTTCCATTTGTTTGCACTCCTCTACTATCTTAACCCTTGCACCAATTTTGGTGCCATCTGCAAACTTACTTTTAACATTGAACAACACATTGTATTTATATAGCGCCTTTAACGTCGTAATATATAGCGCCTTTAACGTCGTAAAACATCCCAAGGCGCTTCACAGGAGCGTTATCAAACAAAATTTGACACCGAGCCACATAAGGAGATATTACGTTGGTTTTAAGGAGCGTCTTCAAGGAGGAAAGAGAAGTACAGAGGTGGAGAGAATTCCAGAGCTTAGGACCTTGGTAGCGGAAGGCACGGCTGCCAATGGTGGAGTGATTAAAATCGGGGATGCTCGAGGCCAGAATTGGAGGAGCGCAGGTATCTCGGAGGATTGTATGCCTGGAGGAGATTAGAGATTGGGAAGGGTGAGGCCAAGGAGGGATTTGAAAACCAGGATGAGAATTTTAAAATTGAGGCGTTGCTTAACCGGGAGCCAGTGTAGGTCAGCGAGCACAGGGGTGATGGGTGAATGGGACTTGGTGCGAGTTAGGACACGGGCAGCAGAGTTTTGGATGACCTCAAGTTTACGAAGGGTAGAAAGTGGGAGGTCGACCAGGAGTGCGTTGGAGTAGTCCCATCTAGAGGTAACAAACCTTGTTTCCTGTAATTTGTTTTGGCCCTACAAGACCCCTTTAAGGAGCTTGCGGGCCATTCAAAATACTGTGCAAGCGCGGTTTTTACACTGAAAAGCCGACTGCGCGGGTTCCCTGGAGTGTTGCACGGCTTGATGGGAACATTGATAAAAAAGGCATGGATGAGCGTTTGAGCAGCAGATGAGCTGAGGCAGGGGCTCATCTCAGTCAAATAATGACGCCAAGGTTGTCAACAGTCTGATTCAGCCTCACAGTTGCCAGGGGGAGGGTTGGAGTCGATGGCTAGGGAAATGAGTTTGTGGCAGGGACCTAAGACAATGGCTTCGGTCTTCCCAATATTTAGTTGGAGGAAATTTTTGCTCATCCAGTACTGTATGCCGGAGAAGCAGTCTGACAATTTAGAGACAGTGGCGGGGGTCGAGAGAGGTGGTGGTGTGGTAGAGCTGGGTGTTGTCAGTGTATATGTGGAAACTGATGCTGTGTTTTCAGATGATGTCGCCGAGGGGCAGTATGTAGATGAGAAATAGGGGGAGCAAGGGTAGATCCTTGGGGGACACCAGAGGTAACGGAGCGGGGAGAGAGACCATTGCAGGTGATTCTCTGGCTACTACTCGATAGATAAGAATGGAACCAGGTGAGTGCAGTCCCACCCGGCTGGTCGACAGTGGAGAGGCGTTGAAGGATGGTGTGGTCAACCGTGTCAAAGGCTGCAAACGGTAGAGAAGGACAAGGAGGGATAGTTTATCTTTGTCACAGTCACATGGGATGTCACTTTTGACTTTGATAAGAGCCGTTTTGGTACTGTGGTAGGGGCGGATACCTGATTGGATGGATTCAAACTTGGAGTTCCGGGAAAGATGGGCATGGATTTGGGAGGCGACAGCATGCTCAAGGACTTTGAAGAGGAAAGGGAGTTTGGCGATGGGATGGTAGTAAGCATCAAGTTTTATCTTTTTGAGGAGAGGGGTGATGACAGCATATTTGAAGGAGAGGGGACAGTACCCGAGGGAAGAGAACTGTTGACAATATCAGATATCATGGGAGCCAGGAAGGGAAGTTGGGTCATCGGCCGTTTAGTGGGAATAGGGTTGAGGGAGCAGGAAGTGGATTTCATGGACAAGATGAGCTCAAAGAGGTCATGAGGGGAGATAAGAGAGAAACTAGAGAAAGATGCAAGTTTAGGGCTAGGGCAGGGGGGAACCTTAGAGGAAGTTTGGCCCGGTGGGCTAGGGGAAGGGAGGGAAGCGGCAGAGGCAGCTGATCAGATGGTCTCTAAGCGATGAAGTAGCCCATGAGACCCTCGCACTTGTTGGAGGTGAGATTGGAGGAGACAGAGCAGAGGGGTTTAAGATGGTTTGCAGTAGAGAAAAGAAGCCGGTGGTTATCTTTGCATTCCAAGATGATCCTGGAATAGTGAGCAGTTTTGGCAAACGAGAGCAGAACCCGATGGTGCTTTTTGTCGTCCAGCCAGATCTGGTTGTGAATGGCTAAACCAGTTGTCCGCCATTTCTGTTCAAGTCTGTCCCCCCTGGACTTGAGGGAATGAAGATGAGGGCTGTACCAGGGGTAACGGCTAGGGTGAGAGAGAGGGTAATGGTTTTAATGGGGACTAGGGCATCAAAGGTGAGGGTGTGGTTGAGCAGATCAGTAGCTGCAGAAATGTTGTGTGAATGGAGAACCAAAGGCTAGACAGTTGAGATTTTGAAAGTGCAGTTGTAAGTGAATTGGGGGAAAGTTTTTTCTAGGGGCGGACACAGAAGGAAGCAGTGTTGGGGGCGGGGGATGTGGGTGGAGAGCGATACAATGAAGTTATCAGAGATTGCCTTATTTGTGATTGACATGATGGGAGTAGCGAGGCCACGAGAGATGGTAAGGTCAGGGGGTGGCCGTGAATATGGGTAGGGGGGGTTTATACGAAGGAAGAGATTAAGGGAGGATAGGAGGGTAGTGAACTAGGAGAGAGAGCATGATGAATTGAGATAGAAGTTGAAAGCACAGAGGATGAGAAGTTGCTTGTTGCAGAAGCTGAGGGATGAAAGCAGTGAAGATATCTTGGTGAGAAAATCTTTATGGTATTGGGGTGGATGGTAGAGAATGAGGATTTTAAATGAGGCTAGAGGGGTGGAAAAAGGTGAATTGCTCAAAGGAGAAAGTGCCAGAGGAGTAGGGGGACAGACCAAGGTGTGATTTGGTGATAAGAGCCACAGCGCCGGTCTGGGCAGGGCAAGTGATGGAAGGTATAGCCTGGCGGGGAGGCTTCATTTAGGCCATGATGTCGATGCAGTCATCCACAGTAAGCTCATGGATGGCAAGGGCCTTGTTCACAAGTGAATAGACATTCTGGAGGGAGCTGCGGAGAGGGGCAGTGATAGCTGATCCACTGGCTGAGCCTATAGGGTCAGCACTGGGAGGGACGAGTTGAACGGCAAGGAGATTGGTAAGATTAGCCCCCAGCAGGCGTGCTGGGCAGGAAGTTTGGCGAGAGAGTAGGACAGGGCAGTTGGGGTTGCTGCTCATGAGGCAGCGACGAGTGCATCGATGGGCCCTTCGGAGGATCCCAAGAGAGGCACAGAGGGAAACTGTAAGCTTATCTAAGCGGGAGTCAAGCCTGGGACGGCAACAGGAGAGTAGGATCGTTAAGGAGTGCTAAAGGGTTGGGGTAGGGATTTGAGAGGGCAAAGCAGCTGAGAGGGGAGGAATTAAAGGAGGCATGATGACAGGAGAGAAGTGCCTAGGAGAGGTGTAGGGAAAATAACTAAAAAAGGGGGGGGAAAAAGTGAAAATAGAAGTGATGGGCTCGGGTCTGGAGCGGCAGCCAAAACGCACATGGCCACGGAAAACTGAAGTTACATAGGCCTGGTTAGGTAGCAATTATTAGGATTCATATATCCTGGTAGTAACAGGGAATGAAGAGGTGACAATAGGAAGTTAAAGTCAGAGGTCCTGTGGTGGGATAAAGTTGACGTAGGTAGGGTGGAGTCAGCATGGAGCATCGACGAACCTTTGTCCAAGTTCGGAGACAGGTGTGGCAGGTGAGTGAAGTCCAGAAACTACTTGAAGGAGGACGCACTGATGGAGGTATTTAGGAGAAGTGCAGAATCAGTTGCGGGTCAGAAAAAGAACGGTGGTGAAGTTGGAGGTCACCATAAGATCCAGAAGCAGCGGAGAAATATACTTCGGCCCCGGAGCGGGAAACTCTAGCCAGGAACCAGACCGTAGCTGAAGCTGAAAAACCAGTAGGCCAGTCATGGGCTCAGCAGGTAACCTCAGCGGTGGGGGAAGGGCTGTAAGCTGATCAAAGTTACTTTGAAATTTAAGGAACTGAGCAGCAGCTCAGAGACATAACAGCTGTGTCTTATGGTGTAGTCCCGTGCAGAAGTGTAGTCTCAATGTCCAGGAATTTGGAAGCCAAATTTGAGAAAAAATCCAGTGCTCACTGAGGGAAAACAAAGCGCTGGCATGGTCAAGGGCTGGGCAGTGGCAGTATAAACTAGCAGTTAATTTGTAGTTGGGGCTAAAATGCACCCACTATTAGAGCCAGGGGTACTTAAACAGGAGTTTGGGGGAAGTAAGGGGAAAGGATGGTAGCGGATGGCCAAGGATAGAGGTACACATTAAGGAGTTTGCTCGGGAGCTGACTGCCCAGGAGCCATCTTGAATCAAGTTCATGCATGATGTTCAAGCCCCACTCCAGAGCCTTTAGCACAAAATCAAGGCTGATTCTCCAGTGCAGTACTGAGGGACTGCTGCACTGTCTGAGGGGCTGCCTTTTGGGTGAGGCGTTAAACCAAGGTCCCGTTTGCCCCCTCGGGTAGGTGTAAAAGATCCCATGGTACTATTTCAAAGATGAGCAGAGGAGTTGTCCCTGGTGTCCTGGCCAATATTTATTGAAATTAGCTTTTAACGTAGGTAGTTTAAGCTAGAAAAAATCCAAGAATTAGTTAAATTATTGAATCATGAGGCCTAGAGGACTGTAAAAGCTGCAAAAACAAATTCAGATGCATTTTTGAATAACACCTTGTGTCCTATCTACTACCAAGATCACTTGCTTCAGTTTCTGCAATATTCTCTCCCTTTGTCTGTACCCAGTCCCACTGCAGCTGAAACCAGTTTGTTGCCTCTAGAATGGTGGTCTTCCTGTTTGTCCTCTCAATCTCCACTTTCCATTAACTCAATTGTTTAAAATTCTAAGTCAGATGTTTAAGTGCTTATTGAGATTGTGCTATAGTTTTAGCTGTGGTCACGATGTTGAACCACTTAAAAGCATGAAGTTTAGCAGTAGCTTATGTCACTTGGATCAGTCCCGGAATTCATCAGTACCGCAAGGAAATTAAAAGGGTTTCCGGAGAAAGAAAGGATTGAGGATTGTGGCGAGAAGGCAGGTAGGTGGAGTTGAGATATATCAAAAAGAGATGGCTTTTTATGTTAAAAATTACAAATTGCCTACTGAAGCTGACAACTGTGAAGAATTCTTAAATTTTACAATAGGTTTAGTTTTTATTGTTTCATTTTCTTCCTGTTGTATGTTGGTGTGTTAAGCAATTGTCACTGAGCTTGGTGGGGAAACTAATGCATTGCTGCTGGTTGATGTAGGACTCAAATATGAATGACTTCATATGACAGGATTGTAAGTGTTTTTTGATCCTAGCCCAATTGCTAGACGGACGGTTCGAATCGCCCCCGCCTTACGAAAGTTCTATACCCAGGAATTATTATTCTGAGTGTAAATGAAATCAGTCACGGACAGGAATGCTTCGGTGAAAAATCAAACTTATATTTATTTGGTCTAACATACACTGGCTAAAACATGCACTACTAAACAAAATCACTATCCCTGTGGAGAATAAAATCCAGGTTACAAACAACATACATACAGTACAAAACTGGGGACTATAACAAGCAGTAATTCCCTTGTTGCTATGGTGGACTCTAATTCCACCCCTACCGTCGAATTACCCAGTCGCATAAACCCCTTCGCCTGGCTGAACCAAACGAAGCTCCCACCCTCGGAATCGCCCAAAAGCTTCACTTCTGAGAGCCCTTACAGCTCACCCAGCTCGCCTGGGATATCGGGTTACTGGCTTGGGACACTTGAGACTGCTTACCCCCACACGCGGTCGGTTTCGATTGCTCCGCTCAGCGGCTTCTCTGGTACTTCTTGTTAGTTCGAGCTTGTTGGAGCGGGAGCGAGAGAGAGAGAAAGAATGGTGGAAAAGAATCTATTTTTATAGGAGTCTGGCTACCCCTAACTTTCCCGCCAATCTTTAAAATCCTTTTGTTTCTAAGCACTCTGGTGCTTAATCAGTGATGGGTCATCCTTGGACCCATGAGTATTCTGTGATGGATTAATGGCCCTAAGTCTGGGACATATCTTCGGTCTTTGTGTTGGGAAAAACTGGCTCCTCTTCAGCTGGCTGAGGCCAGTGGGTTCATTGTTCTGCTTCTCTTCTGAGATGGAGGTGAGAAGTGCTTTTGCATATTAGAGTGGCCTTTTAATCAAGTTCAATGGCACCCTTTTTCCAGGACTGTCGGGTGAACCCATACATTCTGGATGACTGAGTTCTTTTGTCACAGCCAACTGGCATGCGTTCTCTGGAGTTTTAACAAACCAGTCCCCCACGCATCTGCACAGGGCGATCCCACCACAGCGAAAACACCCTCAGCCTATAAAGTCCACAAAAATATTCGCGACTGAGTCCATTCTTCAAACAGACTTTGCGATCTCTTCAGGATCAGTTGGCTAACGACACAGTTGGATTCACATGCTGTGAAGCAGAATACTCGGGTTGAATTGACATTGATTTAATGTTTAGTGCTTTATAGATGGTTCATCATCAAGAAGTGGATAAGCATCTAGATTCTAGTTAGCTTTGATATTGTAATTAAAGGGAAAAATAACAAGCAAGACATTTGGGACTATCGAAAGCTCGAAGGAGGTAGTAACCAAAAAAAAACTCCTAACATTAAATGAATGCAAGATGGTGGACATAAAGCATAATTCTTGTGGTAGAAAAGTTGAAGAATAACTAGACCCAAAGTGGATGAGGTAAGCAGCTCAGGAAAGCTCTCCTGATGGCTCAACAAACTGAGCCATAAAGACCAGGAAGGTCCTAATGTATAATGCATGGTCTACGCTGTGTTGGTTGATATCAGCTGGTATAGGAAATAACAACAGAAAATGCTGGAAAAACTCAGCAGGCCAGGCAACATCCGTGGAGAGAAATTAGAGTCGACGTTTCGGGGCGAAACCCTTTTTCAAAACTGGAAAGGAAATTAAATAGATCGAAGGCAAGGCTGCGATAGAACAAAAAGTAAAGGGACATTAAGAGGTATTCAAAACCAGACGAGATGGTAATAGGACAGTGGAGACAAAAGACGGCTCAGATTTGGTGTGAAGTGTACTGGCAGGATGAGAGACAGCTGCCATTTGGGAGAGAATATAGGGTTTTGTATTCCCAATCACGATCCATCACTTCCTGCTGGAAGTGCACATGTATGGATGCTGAGTGAGGACAAGATCAGGTATGGCTATGATGCTTCCTGTGGTCAAATGGCCTAGCCAACATTCACTTTTGAGGTTTACACATGAATAATGGCTACTTGGGTAACTGTTGCATTCCCATCAAGTGGTTTCAGACAGTGTAAAATTAGCGGAGAAAAATTCGGAAGGAGGGAATAATCTGAAAGCTAAGAGTTAAAAAAGAAAACGAGTCGAACTTGGTTTCGAAATCATGAAAAAAATAAACTAACTAAAATGATTACTGAACAGGAGAGCTCCATTAATACTCTCACGGGTAGTACTGTTTCATGCAGACATGAGTCCTAGGTTTCATTCCTGTTCTCAGCTGAGCTAATGAGCTGGGCCAGAAGTTGGGTTAGTTGTGATGATCCCCAGACCTCTGCCTTTTGAGGGAGGAAGCTCTTCCCCCAAGTCAACTGCACTTTTAAACTCAACTGCTTAGCTTTTAGCCCTCGACACAATACCTCTACAACCTTCAATTTGCTCACCCAAACCTTCACCTTTGATGCCCTTGTCCCTAACAAAACTTTTGCTCTCTTTTTCATTCTGGTATGGCTGCAATTTTCGCTCCAAGGGATGTGGACTGAGCATATTTGATGCACAACTGGTTTAGCTATCCATCACCAGATCTGACTGGACCACATCAAGCTCTATTGGGTCTTGCTCCCCTTGAGGATCATCCTGCTTCTTTTCTTCACTATCAACCGTCTCCTTAAGCTGCTCTCCTGCACCCTCCACCCTGAACTCCAACAACAAATATTGGGAGCTCATGGACTACTGTCACCAAGAAGGGAGATCACCTGTTGATAGGACTTGCTGGACTTAAAAAGATCAAGATTCATCTTGTTTGCCTTTTTATTTTCCTGGTAGTCGCATAATACAACAATAATTGAGTTGATTAATAATGGCAATCACTCTCTATCAATTAGTCTACAAAAGACCCAGACATGTGGTGAGGAAAACCCATAGTGGTGGAAAGCTTTTGGAACCAAAGGAAAGAAAGAAATAGCTGGATTTATATAGTGCCTTTCATGACCTCAGGACATGAAGTACTTTTTGAAGTGTAGTCACTGTTGTAATTTAGAAAACATTACATTGTAGGTCCAAAGTCACCAGTTCCTCCCAAGCACACTGCACTTAACCATATGTCATGTCTTGAATTACTCAAATACTGTATCACAAAATATTTTCTGTACCCTCCTCCTGGCAAAATGCTTAGAACATGGCCTTGTCATAACCAACACCTTGTTCCGTCAGAGAGACGAGTACAGGGCTTCATGGCAACACCCTCGCTCCAAGCACTGGCATCTGCTGGACTACGTCATCGTCCAAGCGAGGGACCACAAGGACATCCGCATCACCCACGCCATGACAAGCTGACGACTGCTAGACAGACCACCGCCTAATCCACTCTGTCATCTCCATCAACGTAGCCCCAAAACAGCGGTGGTAACAGAAGCAATGCCACAGGAAAATCAACTCTGGAGCACTCAAAGACCCTGCTAAGAAAGCCCTATTCAGCCTGCGCCTCACAACCAACCTGACGACTCCCAGTGATTCAGAGACACGGTGTCCACAGCGCCTGGTCTGCACTCGAGGCCTCCACAATCAGCACCTGTGAAGAGACGCTCGGTCACTCGACCAGGAAACACCAAGACTGGTTCGATTAGAGAACGACCAGGAAATCCAGGAGGTAATAAGCTGCAAACGCAAGGCATTCCTGATCTGGAAACAGCTACAGAACTCGAGAGCAAGAAAGCAGCTCTACAGATGCCTGAAGGCCGAGGTCCAACAAAAAACTTGCGACCTAAAGAACAGATGGTGATTGGAGAAAGCGCTAGCCGACAACCACGACGTGCGTGGATTCTTTCGCGCAGTCAAGACCACCTACGGCCCAAGGTCCTACCCCACTGCAGGCCAAGAACGGAGAGGTACTTATCAAGGACAGAGAGGCAGTCAGTGCCCGCTGGAAGGAGCACTTCGAAGATCTCCTTAACCGAGACTCTGTCTTCGACGCGAGTGTCCTCAACTCCATCCCGCAGCATGCTACCCACCACCACCTCTGCACAACCCCAGCCTGAAATGAGGTTGAAAAGGCCGTCCAACAACTGAAGAACAACAAGGCCTCAGGAGCAGATGGAATCCCCGCTGAGGCGCTAAAACATGGCGGAGAAGCACTATTGGCGTGAATACATGAACTCATTTCTCTTATTTGGAAGGAGGAGAGCATGCCAGGGGATCTCAGACACCGTAATCGTGACCATCTTCAAGAAAGGTGACCAGTCCGATTGCGGTAATTACAGAGGAGTCTCCCTACTGTCCGCCACAGGGAAAGTCATTGCAAGAATCCTCCTCAATCGCCTTCTCCCAGTGGCTGAAGAGCTCCTCCCAGAGTCACAGTGCAGATTCCCCCACTAAGGGGCACAATGGACATGATCTTCACCGCACGTCAGTTACAAAAGAAATGCAGGGAACAGCACCAACCGCTGTACATGGCCGCCTTTGATCTCTCAAAGGCCTTCGACACCGTCAACCGTGAGGGATCATGGAGTGTCCTCCTCAATTTCGGCTGCCCTCAAACATTTGTTACTATCCTCCGCCTGCTTCACGACGACATGCAAGCCATGATCCTGACCAACGGATCCACCACAGACCCAATTCAGGTATGGACCGGGGTCAGGCAAGGCTGTGTCATCGCACCAACGCTCTTCTCAATCTTACTTGCTGCAATGCTTCATCTCGCCCTCCGTAAGCTCCCCGCTGGAGTGGAGCTAATCTACAGAACAAACAGGAAACTGTTCAACCTCCATCGCCTCCAATCCAGATCCAAGGTTGTCCCACCCTCTGTCATTGAATTACAGTATGCAGACGACGCTTGCGTCTGCGCACACTCTGATGCCGCACTCCAAACCATCGTCAACACCTTCATCGGAGCGTACGAGAGCATGGGCTTTGCACTAAACACCTGTAAGACAAAGGTCCTCAACCAACCTCTTCCCGATTATCAAAATCCATGACAAGGCCTTGGACAATGTGGACCACTTTCCATACCTCGGGAGCCTACTGTGAACAAGGGTAGATGTCGATGACGAAGTTCATCACCACCATCAGTGTGCCAGTGCAGCCTTCGGTCGCCTGAGGAAGAGTGTTTGAAGACCAGGACCTCAAACTCTGCACCAAGCTCATGGTCTACAGAGCAGTAGCGATACCCGCCACCAAGCTCATGGTCTACAGAGCAGTAGTGATACCCGCCTTCCTGTATGCTTCAGAGACATGGACCATGTACAGCAGGCACCTCAAAGCACTGGAGAGGTACCACCAATGTGTCCTCCGCAAGATCCTGCAAATCCATTGGCAGGATAGGTGCACCAACGTCAGTGTTCTCGCTCAGGCCAACATCCCCAGCACCGAAGCTTTGACCACGCTCGATCAGCTCTGATGGACGGGTCATATCGTCTGCATGCCCGATACGAGACTCCCAAAACAAGTGCTCTACTCGGAGCTCTGACACAGCAAGAGAGTCCCAGGTGGGCAGAGGAAACGCTTCAAGGACACCCTCTAAGCCTCCTTGAAAATGTGTAACATCCCCACCGACACCTGGGAATCCCTGGCCCAAGACCGCACAAAGTGGAGGGGAAGCATCCGGGAAGGCGGCGAACACCTTGAGTCTCTTCGCCGGGAGCAAGCGGAAGCCAAGTGCAGGCAGCGCAAGGAGCGCACGTCAACCCAAGCACCCCACCCACCCGCCCCTTCAACCACCGTCTGCCCCACCTGTGACAGAGACTATAGGTCCCGCATTGGACTCATCAGTCACATGAGAACTCATTTTTAGTGTGGGAGCAAGTCATCCTCGGTTCCGAGGGACTGCCTAAGAGAAGAGAGAACCTAGTTCATAGATTTACTATTCACTCACTGAAATAATGTTTCCACAGATTAATTTTGAATTTACCCTCATCAAATGCAGGTGTGGCCCGTGGTTCTGTTCTTTCCAAGGTGAAATAACTTGTTGTGGTGTATGCAAGGTGGAATACCTTGTCATGGTGTACCCTCACTGAGCTCATCTTGTTCATGAGATCTACCTCCTGCTCCGTTGACCCCATTCTCACTAAACTGCTGGCCACTCAACTTCCCATGTTAGTTGACTGTAAATGGTTTCCTCTCCTCGGGCATATCCCTCTTCATTTCAAAACCATTGTCATCACCTCCATTCTCAAAAAACCCCCACTGCCAATCACCCTGTCCTTGGAAGCGACAGCACCATCTCCAAGTTTCCCTTTTGCAGACTCGTGTTTGTGTTGCTCATTTTGAGTTTAATTAACTAACTTGCCATTCATTCTTTGAGCTTTTATCATCTTTAAGTTTCATATTTGGAACTTGCTGAATGTATACACCTTAGTTAATGCAGTTCATTTACACACTTGCATATATGCTGCTTTGAACGGCCTCCATGCCTGTGATTGCATTCAGTATGACATCACAATTTCATTATGAATCGTGCTTGACGAACACCTCGCAACCAAAGAAGGTCTTTGTGTACAAATGACATGTAATTTACTCATTTAAAGGGACACACAGTAACTTTCTCTACCCTAGCCCCAGCACTAAAAGCTTTAAAATGCCTGAGTACAGCAGCCTGTGCTGATACTACCAGAACCCATCCGCCTTGTGATACTTAGCATTTCGAAAAGAGTGGAGATCTTTGCCTGCTGGGTGGGAGGGGGTGGGTGGTTATTTAATTCCAGGTACAGTACTAGGTGGTATGAGGATAGTATGTGACCACATTGTGCCAACATTGGGGACATGTTCAGAGTTAGATTTATGATCAAAGCGAATGAGAGTCTGTAAATCCATTTGAACATATGGAGCAGTGTTTATTTTTCAGTGAGATAATCCAGTAGATTACACTTTTAAAAGCAAAATGAGACCTGGAGGCCTGGCAAAATGGCAGTTGAAAAATTGTTTGTGCTGCTTTAGCTTAAAGGGGCTAACTCCACAGGAAGTGGTAATGATATGTTTCGGAATACTAATGTGTGCATAATTGTGAAATACCAAGTTTTTTTTCTTCCATGACTGAGAAAGGCTGAACTTTAGTGATTTGTTTGCCTGTTCTTCCTCCCTCCTGGAATAAAATGATACTCCATAACTCTCCCAATGACTGTGGTTAATTGCACCGTCTGGGGTATGTAGACCAGGAAGATCATTTCTGAGTTTGTGCAGAGCTATCTGATTACTGAGGAAAACAGTAGGGGTGCATGAGCTAGCAGGGGGATTAAAAAGTTCCATTACTGTCCATTGGCCTCTGCGTGCATGTGGTATTGGGTGTGAGCAAGATTGGGCTTTGCTGTGATGCCCTGCACAGTCAAAAAGGCTGCTGACAATCAATGCCTGGGCGCTCACGTGAGGAAATTTCAAATGGGAACATGATGCATACTTGAAAAGCAAAAATGTGCAGAGCTCTGGGGAAAGAGCAGAGGAGTGGGACTAATTGAATAGCTCTGTCAAAGAGCTGACACAGGCACGATGGGCAGAATGGCCTCCTTCTGTGCTGTATGATTCCATGAAATGACCACTTTGGGGAAATACTGGAGCTGCCAGTGTCTCTGGAACTGTACACAGACAAGTGAAGAGGGGAGAAAATCTATATGCTGTAATTAAAAGTCTTGCATCTAGCACAAACTCTGCTCCACTTGATAACATCACACATGTAAAGTGAATGTCACACTTGCACCTGACTGACTCAAATAGAGGCACAGGTACAGGAAGAGGAATGCGTGACTGACAGTAGGGTAGGGCGAACCTATTGGAGGGAGAGAAGGAGGAACTGCAAAAACTGGTTCTGTCTAACGGGTATGATATACTTGTTACCTATGGGGATAAGAAAGAAGACTGTGGGGAGAATGGTCAGAATGTTAACTAAGGTACTGTGGAGCAGGAGGCAATTCAAGGGGGGGAGCAGAATAGAATGGTTGGTAATTAGGGGGTTAGATGGTATCCTCTGCATTTGAGAGGCTAGGAGGGTGTGTTGCAAGGGTAAAGGATATTTCCAAGTGGTTGGAAAAGAATGGGATGGGAGGTGGAAAAACCAGTTGTTGTGGTCCATGTCAGAACCAACAAAATAAGAACGAACAGGGAGGAGGCCCTGCTATGGGAGCATCAAGCGCTAAATTAAAAAGGACCTCGAAGTTGGTAATCTCCAGATTACTACCTGAGCCACATGCTAATTGTCATAGGGAGAAACAGATTAGGAAAATGTATATGTAGTTGAAAGATTTGTGTGGAAAGAAGAGGTTCTAGTTCATGGGACTCTGGCACCAGTGCTAGGATAGGAAGGAGCTGTACTGCTCAACATGCTGCACCTGAATCGGCAGGGACCATGGTCCTAGCAGAAAGGATGAATAGAACTGGAAACTAGTAAAGGGGGTTGGGTGGATATAACAGTAACCTAAGTAGAGAGCAAAGGTCTGAGTACACAGAGATAAAGATAACAAATACTCTGGGAACAGTAATATACCTGTTAAACATAAAGCAGCAGTAATGGAAAATAAGAGCACATTAAATGGAGAGTGAGGAAATTGAATCAGAGACTAAGGTCCAGAACTTAAATAAAGGGAATTACGAGGGTATGAGACGGGAATTGGGTAAGATTGATTGGGTGGTGTTTCTGGGGGGATTGACAGTGGATAGGCAATGGCAAGCATTCAAAGATAGAATGGAAGAATTCCAGAACATGTTTATACCGGTTTGGCATAAAAATAAACCTAAAAAGGTGACTCAACCGTGGATAACGAGGGAAATTAGGGACAGCATAAAATCAAAAAAAAGGGCATATCAACTGGCAAAAAAAAGCACCAGACCGGAAGATTGGGGGCAGTACAGGATACAGCAAAAGAGGACAAAGGGATTAATCAGGAAGGGGAAAATAGAATACGAAAGTAAACTTGCAGCAAACATAAAGACAGACTGCAAAAGCTTTTATCGGTATATCAGGAGGAAAAGACTGGTAAAATCCCAAGTCGGTCCCTTGCAGTCCGATTCGGGAGAATATATAATGGAGAATAAGGAAATGGCAGACCAATTAAACTCATACTTTGGTTCTGTATTCACAAAGGAGGACACAAATAACCTCCCAGGAATATCGGCAAACATAGGGACTAATGAGAGGGAGGAGCTGACAGAAATTAGTATCTCTAGGGATATGGTGTTGGGTAAGTTGAGGGGACTGAAGGCCGACAAATCCCCGGGGCCTGATAAACTACATCCTAGGGTACTTAAGGAGGTGGCCCTGGAGATAGCAGATGCTCTAAGGATCATCTTCCGGAACTCCATTGACTCGGGAACAGTACCCGTGGATTGGAGGGTAGCTAATGTTACCCCAATATTTAAAAAGGGGGGTAGAGAGAAAGCAGGGAATTATAGACCAGTAAGCCTTACATCGGTTGTGGGCAAAATGCTAGAGTCCATTATTAAGGATAAAATAGCGGAGCACTTGACAAATGGGGAAAGGATCGGACAGAGTCAACATGGATTTACAAAGGGTAAATCGTGTTTGACTAATCTGCTGGAATTTTTTGAGGAAGTAACTGGTAAAATAGATGGGGGAGAGCCAGTGGATGTGGTGTACCTTGACTTCCAGAAAGCCTTCGATAAGGTTCCACACAAAAGATTATCATGCAAAATTAAGGCTCATGGAATTGGGGGCAAAGTATTAACGTGGATAGAGAACTGGCTGGCGGATAGAAAACAGAGAGTTGGAATAAACGGCTCGTTTTCGGAGTGGCAGGCAGTGACCAGCGGGGTGCCGCAAGGATCTGTCCTGGGACCCCAGCTGTTCACAATATATATAAATGATCTGGATCAGGGAATTGGATGCAATATTTCCAAATTCGCTGACGACACTAAACTAGGAGGAGGGGTGGGCTCTGATGAGGATGTCAGGAGGCTACAGTGCGATTTGGACAGGTTGGGGGAATGGGCGGATACGTGGCAGATGCACTATAATGTGGATAAATGCGAGGTTATCCACTTTGGGGGTAAAAACAGGAGGGTAGATTATTATCTAAATGGCAATAGATTGGGAGATGGGGAAGTGCAGAGGGACCTGGGTGTTCTTGTGCACCAGTCACTGAAGGAGAGCATGCAGGTGCAACAGGCGATTAAGAAGGCAAATGGTATGTTGGCCTTCATATCAAGGGGGTTCGAGTATAGGAATAGGGATACCTTACTACAGCTGTACAAGGTGCTGGTGAGACCGCATCTGGAGTATTGTGTACAGTTTTGGAATAACTGAATCATGACTGCAGACAGGACAGGTTTGGCAGTTAAATATTGCATGCAATTTCACCCTTCCCTTGCCTTCACATGGTCCATCTCTGACTCTTCCCTTTCCTCGACTTCTCTATCTCCATTTCTGGCGATAGGCTATTGACCAATATCCACTATAAGCCCACTGACTCCCACAGCTACCTTGACTACACTTCCTCGCACCCCGGTTCCTGTAAGGACTATATGCCATTCTCCCAATTTCTCCATCTCCACTCCTATGTTCTGGCAATGCCACCTTCCATACCAGTGCTTCCTCAACCGAGGATTCCCCTCCACTGTGATTGACCGGGCTCTCAACCGTGTCCGTTCTATTTCCCGCACTTCTACTCTCACCCCTTCCCTTCCCCTCCCAGAGCCACGATAGGGTTCCCCTTGTCCTCCCACCTTTCACCCCACCAGCCTTCACATTCAACGGATCATTTTCCGCCACCCCCAGCATGATGCCACTACCAAACACATCTTCCCCTCCCCTTTCAGCATTCCCTCCGTGACACCCTGGTCCACTTTTCAATCACCACCTCCTCTTCTCATGGCACCATCCTGTGCAACCATAGGAGATGCGACACCTGCCCCTTTACTTCCTCCCTTCCCACTATTCAGGGCCCCAAACACACTTTCCAGGTGAAGCAGCGATCTTCTTGTACTTATTTCAATTTAGTATACTGTATTCACTGCTCACGACGCGGTCTCCTCTACATTGGGGAGACCAAACACAGATTGGGTGATCGCTATGCGGAACACCTCTGTTCAGTCCACAAGCGTGACCCTGAGCTTCCGGTCGCCTGTCACTTTAATTCTCTGCCCCACTCCCACCTCTCTGTCCTCGGCCTCCTACACTGTTCCAATGAAGCTCAACAGAAGCTCGGGGAACAGCACCTCATCTTTCGATTAGGCACTTTACAGCCTTCCGGACTCAACATCGAGTTCAACAATTTCAGATAAAAATCCCTGCCACCAGTTTTTCAGACAGCAGCTGTTGGTAATGATTCTGCTGTTCCCATTTACACCTCCTGTCAACCCATCTTTTGTTTCTTTACTTGTCCCATTATCATCCCCTCTTGCCTAGTGCCATCATCCCTTTTGTCATTTAATCGCTCTTGCCTTTCACACTATCACAGACCTTCCCTTTTTCCCTTTCCTCTCCTCCTCCCTTTTCCTGCCTCTGTACTTGCTTAAAACCTGTTACATCGCTAACTTGTTCCAGTTCTGATGAAAGGTTATCGACCTGAAATGTTAACTTTGTTTCTCTTTCCTCAGATGCTGCCTGACTTGCTGAGAATTTCCAGCATTTTCTGTTTTTATTTCAGACTTCCAGCATCCGCAGTGTTTTGCTTTTGTGAAAGTAGAAAGGGTGCTTGGATAGCTGTGTTAATTAAACAACATAATGGCAGTAGCAAGAAAGGATGTGTCTAACAAAGAGATAGAAACAAAATCCGTATGGATTGAGATAAAGGATTGGAAGGGATCGGTCACCTATTCAGGGTATACCACAGCCCACCAAATAGTGCAAAGGAAGTGGAGGGAGAAATATGCAGGCAAATATATGAAATGAGTAAAAAAGCACAATCATAAACATGGAGGATTTCAACTAACTCCAAATAAACTGGCAGAGAGAGGGTGTGAAAGGAGAGAAGCTAATGGAGTTTTTAAAGTGTGTACAAGACTCCTTTCTGACTTAATATGTAATAAACCTAACGAGGGAAGAAACACTGCTAGACCTAGTAATGGGAAATCAACCGGAGTAGATACAGGAAACTTTCGATTTTTACCGGCACCTAAATAACCAGAAATCTCGGTTAACCTGCAAAATTCAGGAGTAGGTTCAGGTACTTGCCTTTCTCGATCTGTTGCTGTGCAATTGGGTGTGGCTGCAGCTGTTGCTAAGCTACAGAGACGCTTGGAACTTGTGGCCATTGTTCTGCACCTGTTGCTAAGCAACAGGGTTTGTTGCTTTATACGGAGCTCTCAGCTCTCCGTATCTTTTACTGTAGCTCTCGGCTATCCGGAATTTTTGATGAACCGGCACCACGTCGGTCCCGTCGGTGCTGGATTTAAAAAAGTTTCCTGTAGAAGAAGTAAGCGTGAGAGAACATCTAGGGAGTAGTGATCACAATAATAAGGTTTAAGATAATGATTGTGAGAGATATAGATAGTACAGTCAAGCCCACTTAAACGAATAACTGCTAAAATAACAAAACACTTAAGAGAATAAAAATTCCATGGACAAATCATTTTTCTGTCTTCCAATGATAGCTGTCTCTGTTAAATTACTAACTGTCAAATGAATAAAACGTTTAAATGAATTGCAAAAGCCTGGATTTATTCATTTGAGTTGTACTTCCTTGCTAAAGCTGATGTGTTAAGCCCTTTTTGCCAATCAAGTGTTTTGTCTAGGTGTACAAATCAATGATAACCAATTCAATGATATTTGAAATAAAAACAAAAAATGCTGGAAACACTCATCAGGTCAGGCAGCATCTGTGGAGAGAGAAACAGTATTAATGTTTCGGGTTGTTGACCTTGCATCAGAACTGGAAGAAGCTAGAGATTTAACTGCGGAGTGTTTCCAGTATTTTCTGTTGTTGTTAGAGATTGAACAGTTTTTTTACCTTGTTCCAGTGACGTTTGAGTCTTTTTAAGATCATCAGGTGCTCGAGCACTTGTTTCAGTGTGAAAACCATCCCATCAGGTGCTAATGCTCAAGCTTTGTGATGCTTATAATTTACCCATGCTAGAGGTGATTAATCTGTTTTTAAAGGTCCTTTTTAAAAAAAAAAAAAAAAAGATTTTTAAGTCCCTTTCTAAAGATTTGCGGTCTGCACAGAGCGGGATTAAACAGTGTGAACTTGAACAGAGTGTTTTAGTTGGGAATTTGGAAAGAGTGGGAATTTGGAGAAGAGGGGGAAGGAGTTGTCGCTTTTTGCCTAGACAATTGTAGTGCTTTATGTTGCAAGTAGATATTTAATTTCAGTACCCATAACTTAATCTAGATCAAGTAATTAGTCAAGAAACTACACTGTAAACTAAGTCACCTAATTGCCCTTGTCCAACAGGCATGAGGTTCTTGCTGCCTGTGTGGATGAGGGAAAAGCCTGTAGGACGGATGAGTAAGCTGACCATGGCACCCTGGTGCAGGAGGCCATTCAAGTCGGGGGGGAGTGAAAGGGAATGTAGTTGTGGTAGGGGACAGTATATTCGGGATAGATGCTGTTATCTGCAGCCGCGACCGAGAGTTCCTAAGGTTGTGTTGCCTAGGTTAAAGACATCTCTTCGCCGCTGGAGAAGAACTTGGAGTGGGAGGGGGAGGATCCAGTTGTTGTGGTCTGTAGTGTATGTGCCTTTAAGAGCCCCAGGTGTGCTGTAATGCCGGTAATGGCCACTCGGGCTATATAAGCCTGTATATTGTGTATATCCGTTAGAACCCCCCCAGACTTTGCTTAGTAAACACCTATGAACCAACTCCTGTCTTCAGTGTCTTTATCAACACACGGACACTACATAGTCCACGTAGGAACCAATGACATAGGTAGAACTAGGAATGAGGTTTTGCTGAGGGAGTTTGAGGAGTTGGGGTCCAAATTAAAAAGCAGAACCTCAAAGGTAATCTCTGGATTGTTACCTGAGCCACTTGCAAATTAGCGTAGGGACAAACGGATTAGAGTTTTAAATGCGTGGCTCAGAGTGGTGTGGGAGGAATGGGTTTCAGTTCATGGGGCACTGGCACCAGTACTGGGGAAAGAGGGAACTGTTCCGTTGGGATGGGCTCCACTTAAACCGGGCTGGGACCAGTGTCCTGGCGAACCAAATAATTAGGGCAGTAGACATGGCTTTAAACTAATGATGGGGGGGGGTGGGAGGATTCAGGAAAGAGTAAATTTAAAAGCAGTGAGAGAAATGTCAAGGCTCTGGAGCAGAGTAGAGTTTTGGGTAAAAACAAGCAGAGTGGGTCAGGAAGGGACAGAGAGAGTAACAAAGGTAATAAGGCATCAGTGACTAAGGTGACATCAGGGAAAAATACAAATAAGTCAAAGCTAAAGGCAGTATATCTGAATGTGCGAAGCATTCGCAACAAAATAGATGAATTAATAGCGCAGATAGAAATCAACAGGTTTGATCTAATAGCCATAACGGAGATGTGGTTGCAAAGTGGCCACGGTTGGGAACTAAATATTCCAGGATACTTAACTTTTAGAAGAGATAGGCAAAATGGAAAAGGAGGAGGGGTAGCCCTGATAATAAAGGATGGGATAAAGACAGTAGAGAGAAAGGATCTTAGCTCTGAAAATCAAGAAGTAGAATCAGTTTGGGTGGAGCTAAGAAACAGCAAGGGGCAGAAAACATTGGTGGGAGTTGTTTATAGGCCCCCAAACAGTAGTTGTAATGTAGGGCAGTGTATAAATCTGGAAGTTAGAGGCGCATGTAACAAGGGTAATACAGTGATCATGGGGGACTTTAATCTACTTATAGTCACTGCAAATTCGGTTTGCTCAAAGTGTGGAGGATGAATTCATGGAATGTATGCAAGATAGTTTTCTAGATCAGTATGTTGAGGAACCAACTAGGGAACAGGCTATTTTAGATCTAGTATTGTGCAATGAGAAAGGGTTAATTAATAACCTTGTAGTGAAGGGTCCTTTAGGGAAGAGTGACCATAATATGATAGAATTTTATATTGAGTTTGAAAATGATTTAGTTAAATCCAAATCTAGGGTCTTAAATTTAAACAAAGCAAACTGCGTAGGTATGAGGGGCGAGTTGGATAAGGTAGATTGGGAAACTACATTAAAAGGTTTGATGGTAGAGAAGCAATGACTAGCATTTAAGGAATTAATACATAATTTACAACAAATATACATTCCTTTAAGGCACAAAAACCCCACAGGAAAAGTGGTCCAACCGTGGCTAACAAGAGAAGTTAAAGATAGTATTTGATCAAAGGAACAGGCTTATAATGGTGCCAAAAAGAGTAGTAAGCCTGAGGATTGGGAGGATTTTAGAATTCAGCAAAGGAGGACCAAGAAATTGATAAAGAAAGGGAAAATAGAATGAGAGTAAACTAGCGAGAAACATAAAAACAGACTGTAAAAGCTTCTATATGTAGGTTAAAAAGGAAAAGATTAGCGTAAGTAAATGTGTGCCCCTTACAGGCTGAGACAGGAGAAATTATAATGGGGAATAAGAAAATGGCAGAGAAATTAAACAAATACTTTGTGTCTGTCTTCACGGAAAAAGACGCAAAAAACTTCCCGAAAATAGTGGAGAACCAAGGCTCTCGCGAGAATGAGGAACTGAAAGAAATTAGTATTAGTAAAAAA
The DNA here is from genome assembly GCF_052327205.1 of Somniosus microcephalus. Classification (NCBI taxonomy): domain Eukaryota; kingdom Metazoa; phylum Chordata; class Chondrichthyes; order Squaliformes; family Somniosidae; genus Somniosus; species Somniosus microcephalus. The sequence goes on from NC_140988.1 coordinate 332,458,869, forward strand.
AAATAGTACTGGAGAAATTAATGGGACTAAAAGCTGATAAATCTCTGACCTGATGGCCTGCATCCTAGGGTTTTGAAAGAGGTGGTTATAAAGATAGTGGATGCATTGGTTATCATTTTCCAAAATTCCATAGATTCGAGAACGGTTCCCGTGGATTGGAAGGTGGCAAATGTAACCCGACTATTTAAGAAAGGAGGGAGAGAGAGAACTGGGAACTGCAGACCAGGTTAGCATGACATCAGTAGTAGGGAAAATGCTAGAATCTGTTATTAAAGACGTGGTAACAGGGTACGTAGAAAATAATAGGATTGAGCAGTCAACATGGATTTATGAAAGGGAATCATCCTCCGCCATTTCCGCTACCTCCAAAGTGATCCCACCACCAAACGCATCTTCCCCTCCCCTTTCAGCATTCCGTAGGGACCGCTCCCTCCGAGACACCCTAGTCCACTCCTCTATCACCCCCAGCACCCCTTCCCCTTCGCCCGGCACCTTCCCGTGCAAGCGCAGGAGATGCAACACCTGCCCTTATACCTCTCCCCTTCCCACTGTCCAGGGCCCCAAACACCCCTTCCAGGTGAAACAGCGATTTACTTGTACTTCTTGCAATCTAGTATACTGTATTCGCTGCTCACGATGTGGTCTCCTCTACATTGGGGAGACCAAACGCAGATTGGGTGACCGTTTTGCGGAACACCTCTGTTCAGTCCGTAAGGGTGACCCCGAGCTTCCGGTCGCCTGTCATTTTAATTCACCGCTCCATTCCCTCTCAGACCTCACCGTCCTTGGCCTCTTGCATTGTTCCACGGAAGCCCAACGTAAACTCGAGGAACAGCACCTCATCTTCCGATTAGGCACTTTGCAGCCTTCCGGACTCAATATCGAGTTCATCAATTTCAGATCATAACCTCGGCCCCTATTACATTTTTACTTTTTCCCACCCCCCCGACCCCTTTGTTTTGGGTTTCCCCCCCCCCCCCCCCCACCCCCCCTTTCCTCTTTTGTTTTTACATGGCAGCTGTCTCTCATTCTGCCAGTACATTTCACACCTAATTTGAGCCGTCTTTTGCCTCTTCACTAGTCCTATCACCATCTCGTCTCGTTTTGAATACCTCTTAATGTCTATTCACTTCTTTTGTTCCCTCCCCAGCCCTCCTTTCGATCTATTTCATTTCCTTTCCAGTTTTGAAGAAGGGTTTCGACCCGAAACGTCAACTGTAATTTCTCTCCACGGATGTTGCCTGGCCTGCTGAGTTTTTCCAGCATTTTCTGTTATTTATGAAAGGGAAATCGTGTTTGACAAATCTGTTCGAACTTTTTGAGGTTGTAACTAGCAGAATAGATAAGGGGGAACCAGTGGATGTGGTGTATTTGGATTTTCAGAAGGCATTCGATAGGTGCCACACAAGAGGTTATTAAACAAAAATGAGGGCTCATGTGATTGGGGGTAATATGCTAGCATGGATTGAGGATTGGCTAACGGACAGAAAACAGAGAGTAGGAATAAACGGGTCATTTTGGGGTTGGCAGGCTGTAACTAGTGGGGTATGGCAAGGCTCAGTGCTTGGGCCTCAGCTATTCACAATCTACATCAATAATTTGGATGAGGGGACCAAAATGTAATACACCCAAATTTGCTGATGATGCAAAGCTGGGTGGGAATGTAAGTTGTGAGGAGGATTACAAGGAGGCTTCAAGGGAATATAGACAGGTTCAGTGAGTGGGCAAGAACATGGCAAATGGAATATAATGTGGAGAAATGTGAAGTTATCCACTTTGGTAGGAAAATAGAAAAGCGGTGTATTTCTTAAATGCGAGATTGGGGAAATGTTGGTGTTCAGAGGGACCTGATGTCCTTGTACAAGATTCACAAAGTTAACATGCAGGTACGGCAAGCAATTAGGAAAGCAAATGGTATGTTGGCCTTTATTACAAGAGGATTTGAGTATAAGACTAAAGACATCTCACTGCAATTATATAGGGCCCTGGTGAGACCACACCTGCAGTATTGTGTACAGTTTTGGTCTCCTTAACGAAGGAAGGATATACTTGCCATAGAGGGAGTGCAACAAAGGTTCGCCAGACTGATTCCTGGGATGGGGGGATTGTCCTATGAGGAGAGATTGAGTAGATTAGGCCTATATTCTCTAAGGTTTAGAAGAATGAGAGGTGATCTCATTGAAACATACAAAATTCTTACAGGACTTGACAGGGTAGATGCAGGGAGGATGTTTCCCCTGGCTGGGGAGTCTAGAACCAGGGGCCACAGTCTCCGAATAAGGGGTCAGCCCTTTAGGACTGAGATGAGGAGAAATTTCCTTCACTCAGAGGGTGGTGAATCTTTGGAATTCTCTACCCCAGAGGGCTGTGGAGGCTCAGTTGTTGAGTATATTCAAGACAGAGATCGATAGATGTTTGAATATTAAGGGAATCAATGGATATGGGATAGTTCAGGAAAGTGGAGTTGAGGTAGAAGATCAGCCATAATCTTATTGAATGGCAGAGCAGGCTCGAGGAGCCAAATGGCCTACTCCTGCTCCTATTTCATATGTTCTTATTTGTTGTGTTGCAATTGGAGTACTCTAATGTGTATCTACCTTTTTTTATATTTATTATATATATAAAAGGATCGGTTCTGTCGTTATAGAGCGTACCTACACATGTTATATCAAAAGAAAGCTTATGATTAGGGAGTGTCATAGGCATATTTACTTTTTGGTCAGACAAAAATTGTTTGGACAGTATAGAAAAAACATTCAAAAATCCGCTCATTAGCGGTTGGTCAATCATACGGGGGAATCAGCTCATTAGCATTGAGTGACGTGAAGGTTGACCAATCCTACAGGGGGAGTGCGCTGCGTGACGGGGGCGTTTCATGGCATGTGTGGGCGGGGCCTAATCTTTCAAACTGCCGTTAGTGCGGGAGCGCGAAAAACCACAGACAACCACGTGGCGATAAACTGCGACCATACAACAGCCACAAAACATCGAACCGAAATAAATCCAGCAGCGGAACGGCGTCGGAGGCCCGCAGCGGGAGCTCATCAGGGCTCACTCGGGCCAGGCCTGAGATGATACGCTGCGTGCGGGGGCTCCGGTTCACCCGGAGCGGCAGGGGTCCATCCGGCTGGGCCTGAGGCGCTCCTTCCCCCCCCCCCAGTCTCTCTCGCGCTCGCTCTCTCGCTCTCTCGCGCTCTCTCTCTCTCTCTCTCTCTCTTCCCCCTCTCCCCCCCATTCTCTCTCTCTCTCCCCCATTCTCTCTCTCTCTCCCCCATTCTCTCTCTCTCTCCCCCATTCTCTCTCTCTCTCCCCCATTCTCTCTCTCTCTCTC